>NC_056437.1:5820259-5997759 GCF_018296145.1 Oncorhynchus tshawytscha
CTTGCTTAGGGACTCTTCTCCAGGTTCATCTCTCTGTAGGTGATGGCTTTGTTATGGAAGGTTTGGGAATCGCTTCCTTTTAGGTGGTTATAGAATTTAACGGCTCTTTTCTGGATTTTGATAATTAGTGGGTATCGGCCTAATTCTGCTCTGCATGCATTATTTGGTGTTCTACGTTGTACACTGAGGATATTTTTGCAGAATTCTGCATGCAGAGTCTCAATTTGGTGTTTCTCTCTTTGGTCTCTCTCTCTCTCTCTGTCTCTCTCTGTCTCTCTCCCTGTCTCTCTCTGTCTCTCTCTCTGTCTCTCTCTCTCTGTCTCTCTCTCTCTCTGCTCTCTCTCTCTCTCTCTGTCTCTCTCTCTCTCTCTGTCTCTCTCTCTCTCTCTCTCTCTCTGTCTCTCTCTCTCTCTCTCTCTGTCTCTCTCTCTGTCTCTCTCTCTCTGTCTCTCTGTCTCTCTCTCTCTGTCTCTCTCTCTCTGTCTCTCTCTCCTCTGTCTCTCTCTCTCTCTGTCTCTCTCTGTCTCTCTCTCTCTGTCTCTCTCTCCTCTCTCTCTCTCTCTCTCTGCATGCTGGGAGTGATTGGTGCATGCTGGGAATTGTTTGAGTGAAGGAGTGCGTGTGTTGTGGAGAGTTAGATATTCACAACTTTCTTTCGGTTTGCTATTTCTTGGTGGCATTTTTTTGTTGATGCATGATTAACGTTATTATTTTTGTTGTGGTAGAATTAAGTATTTTGTTTTCGTATCGAAATGACCCTGATTTTGGCGGGGATGGCAGCCCGAATGGGGATGCCGTCCCTGTCACTTCGGCATGGCTTTAGGTGTGTTACTGAAGCTGCTGTCACAGTGGAGGAGTTTCTGGTCGCCGTAGGAGAGAAGGTAGGCTATGAGAATATTGCGTATGCATCCCGGATGAATAAAGCTGTGGTGGTATTTCTTAAAGAAGAGTGTCTAGTTGATCGGATGGTTGAGCATGGTGTACTTCTTAAAGGAAAGTTTATTCAAGTTACACCGCTTTTTTCTCCGTCAACAAGGGTAACGATTTCAAATGTACCACCGTTTATTCCTAATGAGCTATTGGAGCGCGAGTTATTGCGCTTTGGGAAGTTCGCCAGTTCAATTAAGGTTGTCCCGTTGGGTTGCAAACACCCGGCGTTGAAACAGGTAATGTCATTTCGGCGACTTTAGAGTTATCGTTTAAAATCAAGTATGACAATAGATTGTATATGGCTTATGCTAGTACGGGTAGTCAACGGTGTTTTGAGTGTGGGGATGTTGGTCATAAGCGACATGCTTGCCCGAAAAGGGAGAAGGAAGAGGGAGGGGCACAGGTGGTCATCGTAACGCCTGGGCCCACTGATGTAGGGAGAGGTGAGCTGACAGCGGTAGAGCAGCCACAAGCACCTGTTGCTGAGGAACAAGTTGTCCGTGTTGAGGGCACGGGGTTGCAACTTGTATTAGAAGGAAATGTTATGCTACAGAAAAGTATTGTTGTAGAAGGTAAGGATATATCTGAAGAGCCAGTTCCTCAGACTGGTGAGCAGGTGCCCAGTATGAGTGCTGGGGTAAAGGAGGGGGTTCATGTGGAGCTAGGCTCCCAGGGAGTGGAGGAGATGCCCACTACGAGTAATGAGGTACAGGAGGGTTTTCATGTGGAGCTAAGCTCCCAGTTAGTGGAGGAGATGCCCACTACGAGTGCTGGGGTTCATGTGGAGCTAGGCTCTCAGTTAGTGGAGAAGATGCCCACTATGAGTAGTGATGTTCAGGTGGGGCTAGTCTCCCAGATAGTGGAGGAGATGCCTGGTACGAGTGATGAGGTGCAAGTGGAGAGTGTTGAAAGGGATGTGGTAGAGGGGAGTCAGCTGTCTGTGTTCTCAGCTGAGGAGGATCAAGAGAAGGATATGGATATCTCTTTAGATATGACAGCTGCTGGTGAGGACTCAGTTTATGATCTAGAGGAGGTAAATGAGTTTCTGGATCAGACTTTTGGGAAATCTGTCAAATTGGCAGATTATTTTGATGTTGATAAGTTTGTGAGGTCAGCTGTGATGTTACAGAAGACGGTGGGGTTAGACCAGCTGAGTGAGAAGAAGCGGTTTCGCTTGAGGAAATTTCTTACTGCTGTTGCAGCAGCAAAAGGTGGTGGGAAACGTGTTCAGGTTAAGAGAAGAAAAAAATAATGATGATGATCATGCTTCATAGGGTGTCTTTTTTTCTCGTTGGTTTCTCTGTGGTTTCTTCTGCTTTTCTTTTCTCTTTTCTACATGGAGGTACTAAGGGTAGGTTCTCAATATGAATGGGGAAGGGACAGGAATAAGAGGGCTTGGGTATTAGAAGTAATAAAACAGAAAAGGCTTAATGTAGTTTTCCTACAGGAGACACATAGCGATGAGGAAAATGAGGTTGACTGGGGTATGTGGTGGGAGGGGCAGCATGTACTCAGTCATGGTACTAATTTCAGTGCTGGGGTGGCAATCTTGTTTTCCTCAGGCTTAGGGGTGACTGTGGTATCTACAACAGAGATTGTCAAGGGTCGGGTTTTATTGGTCAAGGTGGATGTTATGGGGTTTTTGTTTGTTTTTTTGAATGTTTATGCTCCTAATGAGGGTACAGAGCGTATTGCTGTATTTGATCAACTAAAGGAAACGTTAAGACAGTGTGACCAAGAGGGGTGTATGGTTTTAGGGGGTGACTGGAACTGTACAGTGGATTTTACTGTTGATCGCACCGCTGAAGAACCTCACCTGCGGTCAGCCACTTGCCTGTCTGGCCTATTAACTGAGTTTGAGCTTTCTGATGTGTGGAGAGTGAGGAATGCCAAAGTTAGGCAGTACACATGGCTAAAAATTAATGAAGGTTGTGACAGTGCAGCACGGTTAGACAGGTTGTATGTATCTGAGCAATGCTGTAGTAGGGTTGGAAAGTGTGCCATTACTCCTGTGGGTTTCTCTGATCATCATATGGTTACTGTTGATATTCACTTGTCCTGTCCACGAAGGTCATCACCTTACTGGTATTTTAATGTTAAATTGTTACATGATGTCATGTTTTGTGACAGGTTTTTGTTGTTTTGGGAAAAATGGAGGGGTATAAAAGGGAATTTTGAGTCCTTGAGACAATGGTGGGAGGTTGGGAAGGCCCAAATACGAGTTTTTTGTCAACAGTATACTGCTCTGTCTCAAACTGAATTTAAAGAGACTATCAAGGCCCTTGAACAGGACATCAAATCTATTGAATTGAAGCTGCTCACTCAGAATGACCCTGGACTAGTCATGAACTTACAGGACAAGAGACATGAACTGAGGTCGTTTCTGCATGAAAGAGTGAAGGGTGCCTTGATTAGGTCTCGTTTCGCTTCCCTCAAGGATATGGATGCTCCTAGTGCTTTTTTAAAAAACCTAGGACAGTCGACATTTCAACATAAACAGATGGTCTGCCTTCGTCTCCCTGATGGGAAGGTGACCACGAATGATATTGAAATGCCTCGTGTATGGTGAAAGTGGGTGGTGGTTTAAGTTGCCCCATCCCTGTCGAAAGGGGCATCAGGCAGGGATGCCCAATTTCAGGGCAGTTATATAGTCTGGCGATTGAACCAATGCTTTGTTTTTTAAGAGCGAAGCTTACTGGTTTCTTTGTGCCAGGTGTAATGAAGGGTCCCACGATAGCACTGTCTGCGTATGCAGATGACGTGATAGTTTTTATTACAGGGGGTGAGGATGTTAAGGTTCTCTCAAACGCTTTAAAGGTGTATGAGGGGGCCTCCTCAGCTAAAGTCAATTGGGGAAAGAGTGAAGCGCTGTGGGCAGGTCAGCTTCAGATGGGGTCTACTCCACGGTTACCAGGGGGGCTTCAGTGGGGCAGAGATGGAATGAAGACTTTGGGGGTTTTTCTAGGCTCCGATGTCTTTCAAAAAAATAACTTGGGAGAGTGTAGTGGAGAAAGTGTGTGCCAGACTGTCAAGGTGGAAATGGGTGTTGCCCCAGCTGTCTTATAGGGGACGGGTCCTGGTAGCTAATAATCTTGCTGCTTCTACCCTGTGGCACAGACTAATGATTTTACAGCCACCAAAGGGTCTGATACAAGAGCTTCAGAGGACCCTTGTCAATTTCTTCTGGTCTGGGCAACACTGGATTAAAGCTGCAGCCCTGTACCTGCCACTGCACGAGGGTGGGCAAGGCCTGGTGGACATGTCCTCTAGGATTATGGCTTTCCGGCTCCAAGCAGCCCAGAGATTGTTGTACAGAGACTGTTCTAGCTGGGTCGAAACAGCCTACATATTGATGAGGAGAGCGGGCTGTTTGGGCTTAGACAAGCATCTTTTCCTCTTATAGCTGGAGGGGGAGATTTGTCTGGCCTGACTCCATTTTATGAGTCTATTATGCAGGCTTGGAGAGTCTTTGTCAAGTCCCGTAAGGCCTGCACGCCACCAGGGATGTGGCTTTTTGAAGAGCCTCTTTTTCACAACACTGCCATCCAGTCCCGTGTTCTGGGTTCAGCTAGCCTACATTCATGCCTGTTAGGCGTGGGGTGTACCAAGCTGGGTCATCTGATGCAGAGCAGGAGCAGATTGGAGGAGCTGGGAGAAAGAGCGGGGATCCGATCATCTCGCCTACTGAGGAAGGTCGTCGATGAGGTCTGCGATTCCTTGCCAGTGCTTCATCTGCAGTATGTGACTGACACTTCCAATTCTGATCGGTGGAAGGAGGGTCTGGATTATGTGTTCCCTGCACTGATTGTTAGTGCTGCGTTGGGGGCATTTGAAGAGGACGTGGGGACGCTGCTTTCCTTCGATACCCCGGAGCTGGGGGAGTTCAAGGAGGTGGGAAAGAAGGCCATGTACAGAATATGTGTATTGGTGTCCCATGCCTCTTCCCTGGAAGGGGTAAAATCGACGAGGTGGGCGGATGTGCTTGGTCCAGGTGCCTCTCCAAAAGGCTGTTGGCGATCATTATATAAACTGCCTATTGATAAGAGGACAGCTGACCTCCAATGGAGGATAATACATGGAGCTATAGCCACCAATATGCATCTGGTACACCTGGATCCTACTGTTGGGGAGGGGTGTCCATTCTGTGCTGGGTCTGAATCTCTGGCACATCTGTTTTTATTGTGTCCCAGGTTGGTTGGGATGATTGAACTGATCACTGATTGGTTCTCAACGTTGGGAGAGGTTTTCTCTTCCCAACTGTATATATTTGGGCCAAAGTACAGGTTCAGTCAAAAGGGTGTAGTTGTGTTGCTTAATTTTGTGTTAGGGGCAGCAAAATTAGCGATATGGAAGACCCGAAAGAACAGCATTCGGGGACAGGGGTCTGTGGATGTGGTGGGAATGCTGGAGGGAATGTTGGCAGCGAGACTAAGGATTGAGTTTGCCTATTACAAACTTGTCAACAATATCGATCTGTTTTTGAGTATATGGGGTATACAGAGGCTGTTGTGTGTAGTTACTGTGGAGGAGGAATTGGAGTTGTGTTTTTAATTGATGTGTAACTGTGGTTTTGTATGAGTATTTATTGTGTGGTGGGCCCCCAGACCCAATAAAGAGTATTTAAAACTCAAACTCTCTCGGTCTCTCTCTCTCTCTCTCGGTCTCTCTCTCTCTGTCTCTCTCTCTCTGTCTCTCTCTCTCTGTGTCTCTCTCTCTCTCTCTCTCTGTCTCTCTCTCTCTGTCTCTCTCTCTCTCTGTCTCTCTCTCTCTCTCTGTCTCTCTCTCTCTCTCTGTCTCTCTCTCTCTCTCTCTCTCTCTCTCTCTCTCTCTCTCTCTCTCTCTCTCTCTCTCTCTCTCTCTCTGTCTCTCTCTCTCTCTGTCTCTCTCTCTCTGTCTCTCTCTCTCAATTCAATTCAATTCAATTCAAGGGCTTTATTGGCATGGGAAACATGTGTTAACATTGCCAAAGCAAGTGAGGTAGATAATATATAAAGTGAAATAAACAATAAAAATTAACAGTAAACATTACACATACAGAAGTTTCAAAACAATAAAGACATTACAAATGTCATATTATATATATATATACAGTGTTTTAACAATGCACAAATGGTTGAAGGACACAAGATAAAATAAATGAGCATAAATATGGGTTGTATTTACAATGGTGTGTGTTCTTCACTGGTTGCCCTTTTCTCGTGGCAACAGGTCACAAATCTTGCTGCTGTGATGGCACACTGTGGAATTTCACCCAGTAGATATGGGAGTTTATCAAAATTGGATTTGTTTTTGAATTCTTTGTGGATCTCTGTAATCTGAGGGAAATATGTCTCTCTAATATTGTCATACATTTGGCAGGAGGTTAGGAAGTGCAGCTCAGTTTCCACCTAATTTTGTGGGCAGTGAGCACATAGCCTGTCTTCTCTTGAGAGCCATGTCTGCCTACGGCGGCCTTTCTCAATAGCAAGGCTATGCTCACTGAGTCTGTACATAGTCAAAGCTTTCTTTAATTTTGGGTAGGTCACAGTGGTCAGGTATTCTGCCGCTGTGTACTCTCTGTGTAGGGCCAAATAGCATTCTAGTTTGCTCTGTTTTTTTGTTAATTCTTTCCAATGTGTCAAGTAATTATCTTTTTGTTTTCTCATGATTTGGTTGGGTCTAATTGTGCTGCTGTCCTGGGGCTCTGTAGGGTGTGTTTGTGTTTGTGAACAGAGCCCCAGGACCAGCTTGCTTAGGGGACTCTTCTCCAGGTTCATCTCTCTGTAGGTGATGGCTTTGTTATGGAAGGTTTGGGAATCGCTTCCTTTTAGGTGGTTATAGAATTTAACGGCTCTTTTCTGGATTTTGATAATTAGTGGGTATCGTTCTAATTCTGCTCTGCATGCATTATTTGGTGTTCTACGTTGTACACTGAGGATATTTTTGCAGAATTCTGCATGCAGAGTCTCAATTTGGTGTTTCTCTCTTTGGTCTCTCTCTCTCTCTCTCTCTCTTTGGTCTCTCTCTCTCTCTCCCTCTCTCTCTCTCTCTATCTCTCTCTCTCTCTCTGTCTCTCTCTCTGTCTCTCTCCCTCTCTCTGTCTCTCTCCCTCTCCCTCTCTCTCTCCCTCTCTCTCTCTCTCCCTCTCTCTCTCCCTCTCTCTCTCTCTCTCTCTCTCTTTGGTCTCTCTCTCTCTCGCTCTCTCTGTCTCTCTCTGTCTCTCTCTCTGTCTCTCTCTCTCTCTCTCTCTGGCACGGGAAACATGTTTACCAAAGCAAGTAAACAAAAGTGAGATGACAAAAAAATGGACCAGAACCCTATTCCCTATATAGTACACTACTTTAGACCAGAGCCCTATAGAACCCTATTCCCTATATAGTGCACTACTTTAGACCAGAGCAGCATAGGCAAGATACAGTAGATGGTATCGGGTACAGTATATACATATGAGATGAGTATGTAAACAAAGTGGCATAGTTAAAGTGGCTGGTGATACATGTATTACATAAGGATGCAGTAGATGATATAGAGTTCAGTATCAACGTATGCATTGGAGATGAATAATGTAGGGTATGTAACATTATATTAGGTAGCATTGTTTAAAGTGGCTAGTGATATATTTTACATCATTTCCCATCAATTCCCATTATTAAAGTGGCTGGAGTTGAGCCAGTGTCAGTGTGTTGGCAGCAGCAACTCAATGTTAGTGGTGGCTGTTTAACAGTCTGATGGCCTTGAGATAGAAGCTGTTTTTCAGTCTCTTGGTCCCAGCTTTGATGCACCTGTACTGACCTCGCCTTCTGGATGATAGCGGGGTGAACAGGCAGTGGCTCGGGTGGTTGTTGTCCTTGATGATCTTTATGGCCTTCCTGTAGCATCGGGTGGTGTAGGTGTCCTGGAGGGCAGGTAGTTTGCCCCCGGTGATGCGTTGTGCAGACCTCACTACCCTCTGGAGAGCCTTACAGTTGTGGGCGGAGCAGTTGCCGTACCAGGCGGTGATGCAGCCCGCCAGGATGCTCTCGATTGTGCATCTGTAGAAGTTTGTGAGTGCTTTTGGTGACAAGCCGAATTTCTTCAGCCTCCTGAGGTTGAAGAGGCGCTGCTGCGCCTTCTTCACGATGCTGTCTGTGTGAGTGGACCAATTCAGTTTTGTCTGTGATGTGTATGCCGAGGAACTTAAAACTTGCTACCCTCTCCACTACTGTTCCATCGATGTGGATAGGGGGGTGTTCCCTCTGCTGTTTCCTGAAGTCCACAATCATCTCCTTAGTTTTGTTGACGTTGAGTGTGAGGTTATTTTTCTGACACCACACTTCGAGGGCCCTCACCTCCTCCCTGTAGGCCGTCTCATCGTTGTTGGTAATCAAGCCTACCACTGTTGTGTCGTCCGCAAACTTGATGATTGTGTTGGAGGCGTGCGTGGCCACGCAGTCGTGGGTGAACAGGGAGTACAGGAGAGGGCTCAGAACGCACCCTTGTGGGCCCCAGTGTTGAGGATCAGCGGGGTGGAGATGTTGTTGCCTACCCTCACCACCTGGGGGCGGCCCGTCAGGAAGTCCAGTACCCAGTTGCACAGGGCGGGGTCGAGACCCAGGGTCTCGAGCTTGATGACGAGCTTGGAGGGTACTATGGTGTTGAATGCCGAGCTGTAGTCGATGAACAGTATTCTCACATAGGTATTCCTCTTGTCCATATGGGTTAGGGCAGTGTGCAGTGTGGTTGAGATTGCATCGTCTGTGGACCTATTTGGGCGGTAAGCAAATTGGAGTGGGTCTAGGGTGTCAGGTAGGGTGGAGGTGATATGGTCCTTGTCTAGTCTCTCAAAAGCACTTCATGATGACGGAAGTGAGTGCTACGGGGCGGTAGTCGTTTAGCTCAGTTACCTTATCTTTCTTGGGAACAGGAACAATGGTGGCCCTCTTGAAGCATGTGGGAACAGCAGACTGGTATTGGGATTGATTGAATATGTCCGTAAACACACCGGCCAGCTGGTCTGCGCATGCTCAGAGGGCGCGGCTCGGGATGCCGTCTGGGCCTGCAGCCTTGCGAGGGTTAACACGTTTAAATGTCTTACTCACCTCGGCTGCAGTGAAGGAGAGTCCGCATGTTTTCGTTGCAGGCCATGTCAGTGGCACTGTATTGTCCTCAAAGCGGGCAAAAAAAGTTATTTAGTCTGCCTGGGAGCAAGACATCCTGGTCCGTGACTGGGCTGGTTTTCTTCTTGTAGTCCGTGATTGACTGTAGACCCTGCCACATACCTCTTGTGTCTGAGCCGTTGAATTGAGATTCTACTTTGTCTCTGTACTGACGCTTAGCTTGTTTGATAGCCTTGCGGAGGGAATAGCTGCACTGTTTGTATTCGAACCCCTACTTCTGGCGCCGACAGAGATGGCCGCCTCGCTTCGCGTTCCTAGGAAACTATGCAGTTTTTTGTTTTTTTACGTGTTATTTCTTACACTAGTACCCCAGGTCATCTTAGGTTTCATTACATACAGTCGAGAAGAACTACTGAATATAAGATCAGCGTCAACTCACCATCAGTACGACCAAGAATATGATTTTCGCGACGCGGACCCTGTGTTCTGCCTTTCAACCAGGACAACGGAATGGATCCCATGCGGCGACCCAAAAAAACGACTCCGTAAAAGAGGGAAACGAGGCGGTCTTCTGGTCAGACTCCGGAGACGGGCACATCGTACACCACTCCTTAGCATTCTTCTCGCCAATGTCCAGTCTCTTGACAACAAGGTTGATGAAATCCGAGCAAGGGTAGCATTCGAGAGGGACATCAGAGACTGTAACGTTCTTTGCTTCACGGAAACATGGCTCACTGGAGAGACGCTATCGGAGGCGGTGCAGCCAGCGGGTTTCTCCACGCATCACGCCGACAGAAACAAACATCTTTCTGGTAAGAAGAGGGGCGGGGGCGTATGCCTTATGGCTAACGAGACATGGTGTGATGAAAGAAACATACAGGAACTCAAATCCTTCTGTTCACCTGATTTAGAATTCCTCACAATCAAATGTAGACCGCATTATCTACCAAGAGAATTCTCTTCGATTATAATCACAGCCGTATATATCCCCCCCCAAGCAGATACATCTATGGCTCTGAACAAACTTTATTTGACTCTTTGCAAACTGGAATCCATTTATCCGGAGGCTGCATTCATTGTAGCTGGGGATTTTAACAAGGCTAATCTGAAAACAAGACTCCCTAAATTGTATCAGCATATCGACTGCGCAACCAGGGGTGGAAAAACCTTGGATCATTGTTACTCTAACTTCCGCGACGCATATAAGGCCCTGCCCCGCCCTCCTTTCGGAAAAGCTGACCACGACTCCATTTTGTTGATCCCTGCCTACAGACTGTTCAACGCTGGTCCGACCAAGCTGACTCCACACTCCAAGCCTGCTTCCATCACGTGGACTGGGATATGTTTCGTATTGCGTCAGATAACAACATTGACAAATACGCTGATTCGGTGTGCGAGTTCATTAGAACGTGCGTTGAAGATGTCGTTCCCATAGCAACGATTAAAACATTCCCTAACCAGAAACTGTGGATTGATGGCAGCATTCGCGTGAAACTGAAAGCGCGAACCACTGCTTTTAATCAGGGCAAGGTGACTGGTAACATGACCGAATATTTAATAGGAACCTATTTTCAGTTCCTACCGCTTCCACACAATGTCGCCAGTCTTTGGAATATGGTTGAGGTTATTCCTTTGTGCTATGAAGAAGTAGGCCAAATCGGAACTGGGGACACTTTTGTGAGTTGCGCAAGACGTGAACAGCAGTGCTGGTTTGTTTTCGTTCCTGTATTGAAAACCCGTCTACAATTTGATCGATTATTAACGTTTAAAAATACCTAACGTTATATTACAAAAGTAGTTTGAAATATTTTGGCAAAGGTTATAGGCAACTTTTGAAATATTTTGTAGTTGCATTTTTGTAAGCTGTCTATTTCTGGATCAAACGCGTTTTATAAATTGACATTTTGGATATATATGGACGGAATTAATCGAACAAAAGGACCAATTGTGATGTTTATGGGACATATTGGAGTGCCAACAAAAGAAGCTCGTCAAAGGTAATGCATATTTGATATTTTATTTCAGCGTTTTTTGTAGCGCCTGCTATGCTAGCTCCTTTGTTTACTGCTGGTGCAGATGGGTGCAGGCTATCAGATAATAGCTTCTTGTGCTTTCGCCGAAAAGCATTTTAAAAATCTGACATGTTGGCTGGATTCACAACGAGTGTAGCTTTACTTGAGTATCTTACATGTGTGATTTAATGAAAGTTTGAATTTTATAGCATTTTATTTGAATCTCGTGCTCTGCATTTCCCCCAGCAATTGGCCAGTTGAGACGCTAGCGTCTCCCCTATCCATAAGAGGTTTTAACCAGTCAGCTAACAAAATGCCAGATTGGTAAATGAGTTTTGCCAGCAATCTAAATGTGTAATCATGGTCGGGGTGGGGGGGCAACAACATTCCACCTAGGGCCCCCGAAAGGCTAGGACCGGTTCTGACTGTATACCCGGGTATGGATGTGGGTACTCAGACCCGCGAGTCGCTGCGGTCCCTCGTGATGAGTTCAGATTTTTGTGGCCTCTCCCCCAAACTCCCGTCAAAGTTACCCATCCCTGATTTAGATCAATGAAATGGACAGACACGTTTTTTTTTAGGACATTATGAACAAACATTTATTTGGCATTGACGTGTGGGCGAGACATTTCTGTTTTTGTATTCCGTATTAACGGCCAGATAGACTGATAGCAGTATTGACCGACACACACAAACACACACACACACACACACGCAAACACACACACACACACGCGCACACACACACACACACACTCTCTGACACACTCAAACATGCACGCATATACACACACATAATACACACACACACACACCGACCCCAGACCTGTTCTCACAGAGGCTAGAGCCAGCCACCTATGATAGCGATCAATAGCTATTCGAGCAAAAGCCAGCATGTGTCACCGCAGTAACAACGCCACCTAGAATACAAAGTCAGGATGCTCTCGATGGTGCAGCTGTAAAAGTTCAGAGGAAGAAGAGGCCTTCTTTACGACCATGTCTTTGTTCTGGCATGAGAGGACCATGCTTAGTTCTCAGTGATGTCAGACACACTTTTCAGAAAAACAGAATTTTTGCAGTTACCAGAGAGTCCAGTTCACAGCAAATCCGCTATCTGAGGTCATCCGTTTTACATTGGCCAGTAGAATGGAGGGAAGTAGTGGCCGGGTTTTCTTTCGCCTGAGTCTCACCAGGACACCCCCCGCTCTCCTGACTATTTTGCCGCCTGCGCTTCCTCTTGGGTAGCCCGAAGATTGGGTTGGAGAAATACAAAAGAGCCCAGGGCAGATGAGGTCGTAGGTCAGTAACTGTCAATCTCATGTTCAAAAGTCCTTGTCGATCATGAAAAAGGATAGCGGATACATTTCAAAAATTATAAACAAATCACAAAATAGTCAAGTTGGGCCAGAGCTCGCTAGACAGGAAGTAACAATAGGGCAGGAAGTAACAATACGGCAGGAAGTAACAATACGACAGGAAGTAACAATACGACAGGAAGTAACAATACGGCAGGAAGTAACAATAGGGCAGGAAGTAACAATAGGGCAGGAAGTAACAATCACTCTATTCATTCTAATTCTATTTGTGTTGCAGCTGCATTGTGTGAGGGGGGGGGGCGTGGCCTAGGCAACCCGAAAACACGTTTGTTTTTTTTTCCTAGCAAGGGGCAACGAAGTTTCATCCTGTTGTTAAGAGTCCATGTTACGTTCCCGAAATGGACTCAACCACACAAATGGCCGTCCGTCCAGTCTTCAGTCAGTTGTTCGTTACACACTCATTTTTATTTTTTCATGGTTATGACTGATATTTACTTTTCATGACTGTCTTCGTCCATAACGGACTGCATTTACACGGTTTTTGTGCCAGCCTTACTTTCTGATTCATATTGCTCTTCTTAACAACAGCCCTTTTCAACTGGCTATTCACAAGAAACGGCCCCAGGAATGGAAAGGGAAATGGACATAGTGAACTTCATCCTTCTCAAAACAAACACTTATTTCATCTCTTGTTGGAGCAGTGTTTTGGTCACATCTATACACAATATAATCTATACAGTAACTCCTACACAATATAATATATATAGTAACTCCTACACAATATAATATATATAGTAACTCCTACACAATATAATCTATATAGTAACTCCTACACAATATAATATATATAGTAACTATATAATCTATATAGTAACTCCTACACAATATAATCTATACAGAAACTCCTACACAATATAATATATACAGTAACTCCTACACAATATAATATATATAGTAACTCCTACACAATATAATCTATATAGTAACTCCTACACAATATAATATATATAGTAACTCCTACACAATATAATATATATAGTAACTCCTACACAATATAATATATATAGTAACTCCTACACAATATAATATATACAGAAACTCCTACACAATATAATATATATAGTAACTCCTACACAATATAATATATATAGTAACTCCTACACAATATAATATATATAGTAACTCCTACACAATATAATATATATAGTAACTCCTACACAATATAATATATATAGTAACTCCTACAGAATATAATCTATACAGAAACTCCTACACAATATAATATATATAGTAACTCCTACACAATATAATATATATAGTAACTCCTACACAATATAATATATATAGTAACTCCTACACAATATAATATATATAGTAACTCCTACACAATATAATATATATAGTAACTCCTACACAATATAATATATATAGTAACTCCTACACAATATAATATATATAGTAACTCCTACACAATATAATATATATAGTAACTCCTACACAATATAATATATATAGTAACTCCTACACAATATAATCTATACAGAAACTCCTACACAATATAATATATATAGTAACTCCTACACAATATAATATATATAGTAACTCCTACACAATATAATATATATAGTAACTCCTACACAATATAATATATACAGTAACTCCTACACAATATAATATATATAGTAACTCCTACACAATATAATATATATAGTAACTCCTACACAATATAATATATATAGTAACTCCTACACAATATAATATATATAGTAACTCCTACACAATATAATATATATAGTAACTCCTACACAATATAATCTATACAGTAACTCCTACACAATATAATCTATATAGAAACTCCCTCTAGATCTCTGTCTGTGACCCTACTCTCTGAGGGTGTCTCATTGGGATAATGTCTGATCCCTGTCTGTGACCCTACTCTCTGAGGGTGTCTCATTGGGATAATGCCTGATCCCTGTCTGTGACCCTACTCTCTGAGGGTGTCTCATTGGGATAATGTCTGATCCCTGTCTGTGACCCTACTCTCTGAGGGTGTCTCATTGGGATAATGTCTGATCCCTGTCTGTGACCCTACTCTCTGAGGGTGTCTCATTGGGATAATGTCTGATCCCTGTCTGTGACCCTACTCTCTGAGGGTGTCTCATTGGGATAATGTCTGATCCCTGTCTGTGACCCTACTCTCTGAGGGTGTCTCATTGGGATAATGTCTGATCCCTGTCTGTGACCCTACTCTCTGAGGGTGTCTCATTGGGATAATGTCTGATCCCTGTCTGTGACCCTACTCTCTGAGGGTGTCTCATTGGGATAATGTCTGATCCCTGTCTGTGACCCTACTCTCTGAGGGTGTCTCATTGGGATAATGCCTGATCCCTGTCTGTGACCCTACTCTCAGGGGGAGTTGGATATTAAAAACCACATTTCCATTTCCCACCTCACACTTGTACAGGTTTCATGCAGTGAAACTTTGTAATCCCACAGGCTCATTGGGTTATTTTGGGGAACAGAAAGGGAGAACATAGATGTGTTTGTAAAGGAGGAAGCCTTAGTGACTGCACTCACCTGATCTCTACTACTGCTGACTACAGATGGGTCCCCCGAGGTACAGTGGGCTCCACTGATCAGCCACTAATCACATCTTCAGGACAGCTCATCCTTTGACAATGGATCCTCCTCCTTCCCGTCTCCAGGGCTGGTTAACAACATCAAATTGAGAGCTGCTAGGAAAACTGGGCCTCTGTTCCAATATCCACACTAGCATACTTCTTGGAATTAAAGCAATGTGTTGGGGAATGCATTCTAAATGGAATGCTAGGATGGACAATCTGGATGTTATGTAGATGTTGTGTGGCAGGCTGGTTGGCAGGCTGGTTATAGAACAGGGGCATGCTGGTTCTAGAACAGGGGCAGGCTGGTTGGCAGGCTGTTTCTAGAACAGGGGCAGGCTGGTTCTAGAACAGGGGCAGGCTGGTTGGCGGGCTTGTTCTAGAACAGGGGCAGGCAGATTCTAGAACAGGGGCGGGCTGGTTCTAGAACAGGGGCATGCTGGTTCTAGAACAGGGGCAGACTGGTTGGCAGGCTGGTTCTAGAACAGGGGCAGGCTGGTTGGCAGGCTGGTTCTAGAACAGGGGCATGCTGGTTCTAGAACAGGGGCAGGCTGGTTCTAGAACAGGGGCAGGCTGGTTCTAGAACAGGGCATGCTGGTTCTAGAACAGGGGCAGGCTGGTTGGCAGGCTGGTTCTAGAACAGGGGCAGGCTGTTTCTAGAACAGGGCATGCTGGTTCTAGAACAGGGGCAGGCTGGTTCTAGAACAGGGGCAGGCTGGTTCTAGAACAGGGCATGCTGGTTCTAGAACAGGGGCAGGCTGGTTGGCAGGCTGGTTCTAGAACAGGGGCAGGCTGTTTCTAGAACAGGGCATGCTGGTTCTAGAACAGGGGCAGGCTGGTTCTAGAACAGGGGCAGGCTGGTTCTAGAACAGGGGCAGGCTGGTTCTAGAACAGGGGCAGGCTGGTTCTAGAACAGGGACAGTCTGGTTCTAGAACAGGGACAGTCTGGTTAGAGAACAGGGGCAAGCTGGTTCTAGAACAGGGGCAGGTCAGGCAGAGTGTACAGTCAAGATCAGTGTCTCTGCTTTCCCATCTAGCCAGAGGAGCTTCTGATGCATCATGGGGAGGAGAGGATGTAAGAAACAGATCATGTGCCACATCGGTTAGCCTCCCCATAATACGCCCGCTCTATGCTCCCAGTGACTGGTGCTCCCAGGCCCTTTCCCAGAAGGCCACAGTCTAACCTCTGACCCCTGCCATAAAAATAGTATTTAGTCTTTTTTTTCTTCAGTCAGCATCAGAATTCTGCTCTCCTTTTATATTTAATGATTTACTTTGAAAGAACAGCGTGGAATGGAGAGAGAGATCATTAGTAGAGTGATAGACAAGAATGCCAGATGCAGGGATTGAACTTCACAAGTGTGTGACGACCCAGAGGCAGGGCTTGAACCTCACAAGTATGTGACTACCCAGAGACAGGGCTTGAATCTCACAAGTATGTGACGACCCAGAGGCAGGGCTTGAACCTCACAAGAATGTGACAACCCAGAGACAGGGCTTGAACCTCACAAGAATGTGACTACCCAGAGACAGGGCTTGAACCTCACAAGAATGTGACGACCCAGAGACAGGGCTTGAACCTCACAAGAATGTGACGACCCAGAGACAGGGCTTGAACCTCACAAGAATGTGACGACCCAGAGACAGGGCTTGAACTTCACAAGTATGTGACTACCCAGAGGCAGGGCTTGAACCTCACAAGAATGTGACTACCCAGAGACAGGGCTTGAACCTCACAAGAATGTGACGACCCAGAGACAGGGCTTGAACCTCACAAGAATGTGACTACCCAGAGACAGGGCTTGAATCTCACAATTATGTGACGACCCAGAGACAGGGCTTGAATCTCACAAGTATGTGACTACCCAGAGACAGGGCTTGAATCTCACAAGTATGTGACTACCCAGAGACAGGGCTTGAACCTCACAAGTATGTGACTACCCAGAGACAGGGCTTGAATCTCACAAGTATGTGACTACCCAGAGACAGGGCTTGAACCTCACAAGAATGTGACTACCCAGAGACAGGGCTTGAATCTCACAATATGTGACTACCCAGAGACAGGGCTTGAACCTCACAAGTATGTGACTACCTAGAGACAGGGCTTGAACCTGTTGATATGTGACTACCTAGAGACAAGGCTTGAACCTGTTGATATGTGACTACCCAGAGACAGGGCTTGAACCTGCTGATATGCCACTACCTAGAGACAGGGCTTGAACCATTGATATGTGACTACCCAGAGATCGGGCTTGAACCTGTTGATATGCCACTACCTAGAGACAGGGCTTGAACCTCACAAGTATGTGACTACCTAGAGACAGGGCTTGAACCTGTTGATATGTGACTACCTAGAGACAGGGCTTGAACCTGTTGATATGTGACTACCCAGAGACAGGGCTTGAACCATTGATATGTGACTACCCAGAGATCGGGCTTGAACCTGTTGATATGTGACTACCCAGAGGCAGGGCTTGAACCTGTTGATATGTTACTACCCAGAGACAGGGCTTGAACCTGTTGATATGTGACTACCCAGAGACAGGGCTTGAACCTGTTGATATGTGACTACCCAGAGACAGGGCTTGAACCTGTTGATATGTGACGACCCAGAGACAGGGCTTGAACCTCACAAGTATGTGACTACCTAGAGACAGGGCTTGAACCTGTTGATATGTGACTACCCAGAGACAGGGCTTGAACCTGTTGATATGTGACGACCCAGAGACAGGGCTTGAACCTGTTGATATGTGACTACCCAGAGGCAGGGCTTGAACCTGTTGATATGTGACGACCCAGAGACATGGCTTGAACCTGTTGATATGTGACGACCCAGAGGCAGGGCTTAAACCTGTTGATATGTGACGACCCAGAGATCGGGTTGAACCTCACTATTATGTGACGAGCCAGAAACAGGGCTTGAACCTCACTATTATGTGACGACCCAGAGACAGGGCTTGAACCTGTTGATATGTGACTACCCAGAGGCAGGGCTTGAACCTGTTGATATGTGACTACCCAGAGATCGGGCTTGAACCTGTTGATATGTGACTACCCAGAGATTGGGCTTGAACCTGTTGATATGTGACTACCCAGAGACACGGCTTGAACCTGTTGATATGTGACTACCCAGAGATCGGGCTTGAACCTGTTGATATGTGACTACCCAGAGACACGGCTTGAACCTCACAAGAATGTGACAACAGAGGCAGGGCTTGAACCTCACAATATGTGACTACCCAGAGACAGGGCTTGAATCTCACAAGTATGACCCCAGAGACAGGGCTTGAACCTGTTGATATGTGATCCCCAGAGATCGGGCTTGAACCTGTTGATATGTGACTACCCAGAGATCGGGCTTGAACCTGTTGATATGTGACTACCCAGAGACAGAGCTTGAACCTGTTGATATGTGACGACCCAGAGGCAGGGCTTGAACCTGTTGATATGTGACTACCCAGAGATCGGGCTTGAACCTGTTGATATGTGACTACCCAGAGACACGGCTTGAACCTGTTGATATGTGACTACCCAGAGACACTGCTTGAACCTCACAAGAATGTGACAACCCAGAGGCAGGGCTTGAACCTCACAAGAATGTGACAACCCAGAGGCAGGGCTTGAACCTCACAATTATGTGACGACCCAGAGACAGGGCTTGAACCTCACAAGTATGTGACTACCCAGAGACAGGGCTTGAACCTGTTGATATGTGACTCCCCAGAGATCGGGCTTGAACCTGTTGATATGTGACTACCCAGAGATCGGGCTTGAACCTGTTGATATGTGACGACCCAGAGACAGGGCTTGAACCTGTTGATATGTGACGACCCAGAGAGCTACCACTAGACCAGAGACAGGGCTTGAACCTGTTGATATGTGACGACCCAGAGAGCTACCACTAGACCAGAGACAGGGCTTGAACCTGTTGATATGTGACGACCCAGAGAGCTACCACTAGACCAGAGACAGGGCTTGAACCTGTTGATATGTGACTACCCAGAGAGCTACCACTAGACCAGAGACAGGGCTTGAACCTGTTGATATGTGACGACCCAGAGAGCTACCACTAGACCAGAGATCCGGCACATAATTTAAAGACCCAGTGCAATCAAAAACATGCTTTCTTGTCTTTTATACATATTTCCACGCTATAAGGTTGGAATAATACTGTGAAATTGTGAAGATTATGATCAAATCAGATGTTATTTGTCACATATACGTGTTTAGCAGATGTTACTGCGGGTGTAACAAAATGCTTGTGCTTCTAGTTCCGACAGTACAGTAATATCTAACAACTTCACAACAACTACCTAATACACACAAATATAAGTAAAGGAATGGAATTAATAATATATAAATATATAGATGGGCAATGTCAGAGCGGCATAGACTGAGATATAGTAAATAGTATAGAATACAGTATATACTGAGATGAGAGATGCAAGATATGTAAACATTATTAAAGTGGTATTATTTAAAGTGACTAGTGTTCCATTTATTAAAGTGGGCGATAATTTCAAGTCTGTATGTAGGCAGCAGCCTCTCCGTGTTAGTGGTGGCTGTTTAACAGTCTGATGGCCTTGAGAAAGAAGCTGTTTTTCAGTCTCTCGGTCCCAGCTTTGATGCACCTTTACTGACCTCGCCTTCTAGTAGTTTGCCCCCGGTGATGCGTTGTGCATACCGCACCACCTTCTAGAGAGCCCTGCGGTTGTGGGTGATGCAGTTGCCGTACCAGGTGGTGATACAGCCCGACAGGATGCTCTCAATTGTGCATCTATAAAAGTTTGTGACAAGCCAAATTTCTTCAGCCTCCTGAGGTTGAAGAGGCGCTGTTGCTGTTGTACCTTCTTCACCACACTTTCTGTGTGGGGTGGACCATTTCAGTTTGTCGGTGATGTGTATGCCGAGGAACTTAAAACTTTCCACCTTCTCCACTGGTGTCCCGTCGATGTGGATCGGGGGGTGCTCCCTCTGCTGTTTCCTGAAGTCCACCTTTTGTTTTGTTGACGTTGAGTGAGAGGTTATTTTCCTGGCACCACACTCCCAGAGCCCTCACCTCCTCCCTGTAGGCTGTCTTGCCGTTGTTGGTCATCAAGCCCACTACTGTTGTCGTCTGCAAACTTGATGATTCAGTTGGAGGCGTGCATGGCCACACAGTTGTGGGTGAACAGGGAGTACAGGAGGGGGCTGAGTACGCACCCTTGTGGGGTCCCAGTGTTGAGGATTAGCGAAGTGGAGATGTTGTTTTCTACCTTCACCACCTGGGGGCAGCCCGTCAGGATGTCCAGGACTCCAGTTGCACAGGGCGGGGTTGAGACCCAGGGTCTCAAGCTTAATGATGAGCTTGGAGGGTACTATGGTGTTGAATGTTGAGCTGTAGTCAATGAACAGCATTCTTACATAGGTATTCCTCTTGTCCAGATGGGTTAGGGCAGTGTGACTGCGATTGCATCAACTGGGGACATATTGCTGCGGTAAGCAAATTGAAGTGGGGCTAGGTTGTTAGGTAAGGTAGAGGTTATATGATCCTTAACTAGCCTCTCAAAGCACTTCAGGATGACAGAAGTGAGTGCTACGGGGCGATAGTCATTTAGCTCAGTTACCTTTGCTTTCTTGGGAACAGGGATAATGCCCTGTTGGTGTAAGAGCTGTTTGAAAAGACAGCCAGAAGTTTCAGCCTGTTTTGGTTTGGATGGAGTTTTGGCCTGCCTTGTGACATCACCAGGCAGGTCAAATGAGTTAATGGACCAATGAGAAAGAGAGTTCCAAACCTCTCTGCCAATAACAGCTAGATTTCAGTTTTCCCACTCAGACCATTCCCACGGTCCTAGAAAAATGATTCCTTGAGAAATTATTTTGCTTAACAAGCTATTTTTTTGTAAATTGTGATTTTAAAATAATCACAGTACGGTACTTAATTGTTACCCAGAAATGATTTGTTATTGAGATAAAAAAACAATAGCTGCATTGAACATTTTAGTGTTGGAAGTCTGAAGGAATGTCTCGTCTGGCCTAACATCAGACATCTCTTTTCTTTCATATCGCTGCTTCCTCACATAGCCTACAGCAAAATGACTGTTCACACATACTGTATAACAGGAATGCTAATTGTCTCCTATAAATAACCAATCACGTGGTGGCGGGCGTGCTCTGTAAGGAGCCACATGTGATTTAGTTTTAGGCTGAACTCTGCCTCTCGTGACATGGTAGTTGTGGATGTTTTTATGTTCCAACGTGAGAAATGAACTAGACCCGAGGTCAAACTGTTAACAGGAAATGAGATGACTACATTGCATTAGTTCGGTTACTGTTCTTCTCTGACTGGAGCAGGTTTGTCTAGTTTGGTCCTCTCGTCTCTTAGATTTCATTGGATCAAATAAAGTTCTGTTTGTTATTATGAGGCATGGCTTTTTTGGGTCAGGTTATTTCGCTTTGGGCCTTTTCGAGACTGTTTGACAAACCTCTACTGATACCAGGCCAGTTCACTTTGTTTGTTTTTTTCCAACCTGTAAGTGAATGTTTGTCTTTGAGGCGTTGGAATGAATTGGCAGTCACTCAGTGGCCTTGTGGTTAAAGTGTCTGTCCTGAGATTGGAAGGTTGTGGGTTCAATTCCCAGTCGAGTCATACCAAAGTCTCTTCAAATGACTAATTGATGTTTATTTGTTTTGTTTATTCCAGGTTCAGCGCAGTCAACACTATGACTGATGGGGACTATGATTACCTCATCAAGCTCCTGGCTCTGGGGGACTCTGGAGTAGGGAAAACTACCTTTCTATACAGGTACACACACAACTAGTTATACTATAATAGTTATATATTTATTATACTATAGTAGTTATATTATATATTTATTATACTATAATAGTTATATATTTATTATACTATAGTAGTTATATTATATATTTATTATACTATAGTAGTTATATTATATATTTATTATACTATAATAGTTATATTATATATTTATTATACTATAGTAGTTATATTATATATTTATCATACTATAATAGTTATATTATATATTTATTATACTATAATAGTTATATTATATATTTATTATACTATAATAGTTATATTATATATTTATTACACTATAATAGTTATATTGTATATTTATTACACTATAATAGTTATATTGTATATTTAATACACTATAATAGTTATATTGTATATTTAATACACTATAATAGTTATATTATATATTTATTATACTATAGTAGTTATATTATATATTTATTATACTATAATAGTTATTTTTTCCACATGTTGTGTTACAGCCTGAATTTGAAACGGATTCAATTGAGATTGTTTGTCACTGGCCTACACACAATATCCCATAATGTCAAAATGGAATTATGTTTTTAGAAATGGACAAATTAATTTAAAAAATGAAAAGCTGGGTCCTTCCCGAGTGGTGCAGTGGTCTACGGCTCTGCATCGCAGTCTTAGCTGTTCCACTAGACATCCTGGTTTGAGTCCAGGCTCTCTTTCAAACACAGATTCAACCACAAAGACCAGGGAGGTTTTCCATTACCTCGCGAAGAAGAGCACCTGTTGGTAGATGAGTAAAAACAGACATTGAATATAGTCCAGGCTCTGTCGCAGCCTGCCGCGACCGGGATTCCCCTGTGGCGGCACACAATTGGCCCAGCATCGTCCGGGTTAGGGGAGGGTTTGGCCGGCAGGGATGTTCTTGTCCCATCGTGCATTAGCAACTCCTGTGGCGGGCCGGGCACATGCACGGTGTTTCCCCTGTCACATTGCTGCGGCTGTCTTCTGGGTTAAGCGGGCATTGTGTCAAGAAATAGTGCGGCTTGGCTGGGTCGTGTTTCGGAGGACGCACGGCTCTCGACCTTCACCTCTCCCGAGTCCGTACGGGAGTTGCAGCGATGGGACAAGACTGTAACTACCAATTAAATACCACGAAAAAGGGCAAAAAAATTTTTTGAATCATAATAATATAAAAAAAGTGAAAAGCTGAAATGTCTTGAGTCAATAAGTATTCAACCCTTTTGTTATGGCCTCAATAAGTTCAGGAGTAAATCTGAGATACCTACTGCAGCCCTCACATACAACATCTGTTCTGACAGTCACATTCTGTTAACGGTCCCCAAAGCTCACACATCCCTGGGCCGCTCCTCTTTTCAGTTCGCTGCAGCTAGCGGCTGGAATGAGCTGCAACAAACACTCAAACTGGACAGTTTTATCTCCATCTCTTCATTCAAAGACTCAATCATGGACACTCTTACTGATAGTTGTGGCTGCTTTGTGTGATGTATTGTTGTCTCTACCTTCTTGCCCTTTGTGCTGTTGTCTGTGCCCAATAATGTTTGTACCATGTTTTGTGCTGCTACCATGTTGTGTTGCTACCATGTTGTTGTCATGTGGTATTGCTGCCATGCTATGTTGTTAAGTCTCTCTTTATGTAGTGTTGTGGTGTCTCTCTTGTCATGATGTGTATTTTATCCCCTTTCCCCACAGGCCTAGTGGTAGCCCGTCATTGTAAATAAGAATTTGTTTTTAACTGACTTGGCTAGTTAAATAAAGGTGAAATAGATAAAACAATTATATTAAAGACATTTACTTAACAAGTCACATAATAGGATGGACTCACTCTGTGTGCAATAATAAGAGGTTAATTAACACAAGTTTTGAATTACTACCTCATCTCTGTACCCCACACATACAATTGTGAATTTCAAACACAGATTCAACCACAAAGACCAGGGAGGTTTTCCATTACCTCGCGAAGAACAGCACCTGTTGGTAGATGAGTAAAAACAGACATTGGATATCTATTTGAGCATGGATGGTGTATCAATATACCCAGTCACTACAAAGATACAGGTGTCCTTCCAACTCAGTTGCCGGAGAGGAAGGAAACCACTCAGGGATTTTCACCATGAGGCCAATGGTGACTTTAAAACAGTTACAGAATTGAAAGGCTGTGATGGGAGATAACTGAGGATGGATCAACATCATTGTAGTTACTCTGCAATACTAACCCAAATGACAAAGTGAAAAGAAGGAAACCTGGGATTAAAGTATTTTAAAACATCCTGTTTGCAATAAGGTATTAAAGTAAAACTGCCAAACATGTGGCAAAGAAATGTACTTTATGTCCTGAATACAAAGCGTTATGTTTGGGGCAAATCCAACACAACAGAACACCTTTCAGCACCTAAAACACAAGGCCAAATATACACTGGATTTGCTTCTTACTAAGACAACATTGAATGTTCCTGAGTGGCCTAGTTACAGTTTTGACTTAAAATCAGCTTGGAAATCTATGGCAAGACTTGAAAATGGCTGTCTAGCAATGATCAACAACCAACTTTTTTTATTTTTACAATCCAGGTGTGCAAAGCTTTTTAGGGACCCAGAAAGACTCACAGCTGTAATCACTCTTAGAGACTTACCCAGAAAGACTCACAGCTGTAATCACTCTTAGAGACTTACCCAGAAAGACTCACAGCTATAATCACTCTTAGAGACTTACCCATAAAGACTCACAACTGTAATTGCTCTTAGAGACTTACCCAGAAAGACTCACAGCTGTAATCGCACCTGAAGGTGATTCTAACATCTAGTGACTCAGGGGGTTGAATACTTATCTATTCAAGATATTACTCTTTTATTTTTCATATTTTTAGTTACAAATGTTTGAATTTTTCTTCCACTTTGACATGAGTATTCTATGTAGATCGTTGACAAAAAAGTATTTAGTCAGCCACCAATTGTGCAAGTTCTCCCACTTAAAAAGATGAGAGAGGCCTGTAATTTTCATCATAGGTACACTTCAAATATGACAGACAAAATGAGAAAATAAATTCCAGAAAATCACATTGTAGGATTTTTAATGAATGTATTTGCAAATTATGGTGGAAAATAAGTATTTTGAGATTGTGGACAGGTGTCTTTTATACTGATAACAAGTTCAAACAGGTGCCATTAATACAGGTAACGATTGGAGGACAGAGGAGCCTCTTAAAGAAGAAGTTACAGGTCTGTGAGAGCCAGAAATCTTGCTTGTTTGTAGGTGACCAAATACTTATTTTCCACCATAATTTGCAAATAAATTCATTAAAAGTCCTACAATGTGATTTTCTGGATTTTTTTCCCTCATTTTGTCTGTCATAGTTGAAGTGTACCGATGATGAAAATTACAGGCCTCTCTCATCTTTTTAAGTGGGAGAACTTGCACAATTGGTGGCTGACTAAATACTTTTTTGCCCCACTGTATTTAACAACATATATAACGACAGTCCATCATTACTTTAAGACATGAAGGTCAGTCAAGTACTTTGAAAGTTTCTTCAAGTGCAGCTGCAAAAAAAACATCAAGCGCTATGATGAAACTGGCTCTGAAGAGGACCGCCACAGGAAAGGAAGACCCAGAGTTATCTCTGCCGCAGAGGATACGTTCATTAGAGTTACCAGCCTCAGAAATTGCAGCCCAAGTAAATGCTTCAAAGAGTTCAAGTAACAGACACATCTCAAAATCAACTGTTCAGAGGAGACTGTGTGAATCAGGCCTTTCATGGTTGAAATATTGCAACAACAAAACACACCACTAAAGGACACCATGCTGGTTAAGTGTGTCTTGAATTCTAAATAAATCCCTGACAGTGTCACCAACAAAGCACCCCCACACCATCACACCACCACCTCCATGCTTCACGGTGGGAACCACACATGTGGAGATCATCCGTTCACCTACTCTGCATCTCACAAAGACACGGCAGTTGGAACCAAAAATCTCAAATTTGGGCTCATCAGACCAAAAGACATATTTCCTCTGGTCTACTGTCCATCGCTCGTGTTTCTTGGCTCAAGCAAGTCTCTTCTTCTTCCTGGCCACCACAGAATTCTGCAGCGATACGCCATCCCATCTAGTTTGCACTTAGTGTATTTTCCACAGGACAATGACCCAAAACACCCCTCCAGGCTGTGTAAGCGCTATTTGACCAAGGAGAGTGATGGAGTGCTGTATCAGATGACCTGGCCTCCGCAATCACCCAACCTCAACACAATTGAGATGGTTTGGGATGAGTTGAACTGTAGAGTGAAGGAAAAGCAGCCAACAACTGCTCAGCATATGTTGGAACTCCTTCAAGACTGTTGGAAAAGCATTCCAGTTGAAGCTGGTTGAGAGAATGCCAAGAGTGTGCAAAGCTGTCGTGGAGGCAAAGGGTGGCAACTTAAAAGAATCTGAAATCTAAAATATATTATGATGTGTTTAACACTTTTTTGGTTACTACATGATTGCATATGTGTTATTTCATAGTTTTGATGTCTTCACTATTATTCTACAAAGCAGAAAATAGCAAAAAAATAAAGAAAAACCATGGAATAAGTAGGTGTGTCCAAACTTTTGTCTCGTACTGTGTATATATGATTACATTACCTTTCTATACAAGTACTTCCATGACCACCTTTCTTTGAATATGCATTGGTGATGTGCTGTGTGTGTATTTGCTAGGTATGAATAGTAATGTGCATATTAATGGTAATGTATGTAGTAATGGTAATGTATGTATTTGCTATGCTATGTATGAATGGTAATGTACATATGAATGGTAATGTATGTATTAATGGTAATGTATGTATTAATGGTAATGTACATATTAATGGTAATGTATGTATTAATGGTAATGTATGTATGAATGGTAATGTACGTATTAATGGTAATGTAGGAATTATGGTAATGTACGTATTAATGGTAATGTACGTATTAATGGTAATGTAGGAATTATGGTAATGTACGTATTAATGGTAATGTACATATTAATGGTAATGTACATATTAATGGTAATGTATGTATTAATGGTAATGTATATATCTGCTATGTATGAATGGTAATGTATATATTAATGGTAATGTATGTATTAATGGTAATGTACGTATGAATGGTAATGTATGTATTTGCTATGTTATGTATTAATGGTAATGTATGTATGAATGGTAATGTATGTATTTGCTATGCTATGTATGAATGGTAATGTATGTATGAATGGTAATGTATGTATTAATGGTAATGTATGTATTAATGGTAATGTACATATTAATGGTAATGTATGTATTAATGGTAATGTATGTATGAATGGTAATGTACATATTAATGGTAATGTATATATTAATGGTAATGTAGGAATTATGGCAATGTACATATTAATGGTAATGTACGTATTAATGGTAATGTAGGAATTATGGTAATGTACGTATTAATGGCAATGTATGTATTAATGGTAATGTACATATTAATGGTAATGTATGTATTAATGGTAATGTATGTATGAATGGTAATGTACATATTAATGGTAATGTATATATTAATGGTAATGTATGTATTAATGGTAATGTACGTATGAATGGTAATGTATGTATTTGCTATGCTATGTATTAATGGTAATGTACGTATGAATGGTAATGTATGTATTAATGGTAATGTATGTATGAATGGTAATGTACATATTAATGGTAATGTACGTATTAATGGTAATGTAGGAATTATGGTAATGTATGTATTAATGGTAATGTATGTATTAATGGTAATGTATGTATCAGCTGGTAAAAACAAATCCTTCAGGGGATTAATAAAGTACTATTTTATCGTATCTTACAGGTCCACAGACAACCAGTAATTATATGTTTCATTAGATTAGTATTATATTAATACCACTTTCATCTATAGATACACGGACAACAAGTTCAACCCCAAGTTCATCACCACAGTGGGAATAGACTTCAGGGAAAAGAGAGTGGTGAGTAACACACACACACGCACGCACACACACACACACGCACGCACGCCCACACACGCACGCACGCACGCCCACACACACACGCACGCAAGTATCCTCATGTAGTTTAGTTCAGTCAGTAAGGCTGGTCTGAATAGCTCAATCAGTAAGGCCGGTCTGAATAGCTCAATCAGTAAGGCCGGTCTGAATAGCTCAATCAGTAAGGCTGGTCTGAATAGTTCAGTCAGTAAGGCTGGTCTGAATAGCTCAATCAGTAAGGCTGGTCTGAATAGCTCAATCAGTAAGGCTGGTCTGAATAGCTCAATCAGTAAGGCCGGTCTGAATAGCTCAATCAGTAAGGCTGGTCTGAATAGTTCAGTCAGTAAGGCTGGTCTGAATAGCTCAATCAGTAAGGCTGGTCTGAATAGCTCAATCAGTAAGGCTGGTATGAATAGTTCAGTCAGTAAGGCTGGTCTGAATAGCTCAGTCAGTAAGGCTGGTCTGAATAGTTCAGTCAGTAAGGCTGGTCTGAATAGTTCCTTCAGTAAGGCTGGTCTGAATAGTTCAGTCAGTAAGGCTGGTCTGAATAGCTCAGTCAGTAAGGCTGGTCTGAATAGTTCAGTCAGTAAGGCTGGTCTGAATAGCTCAGTCAGTAAGGCTGGTCTGAATAGTTCCTTCAGTAAGGCTGGTCTGAATAGCTCAGTCAGTAAGGCTGGTCTGAATAGCTCAATCAGTAAGGCTGGTCTGAATAGTTCAGTCAGTAAGGCTGGTCTGAATAGCTCAGTCAGTAAGGCTGGTCTGAATAGCTCAATCAGTAAGGCTGGTCTGAATAGTTCAATCAGTGAGGCTGGTCTGAATAGCTCAATCAGTAAGGCCGGTCTGAATAGCTCAATCAGTAAGGCTGGTCTGAATAGCTCAATCAGTAAGGCTGGTCTGAATAGTTCAGTCAGTAAGGCTGGTCTGAATAGCTCAATCAGTAAGGCTGGTCTGAATAGCTCAATCAGTAAGGCTGGTATGAATAGTTCAGTCAGTAAGGCTGGTCTGAATAGCTCAGTCAGTAAGGCTGGTCTGAATAGTTCAGTCAGTAAGGCTGGTCTGAATAGTTCCTTCAGTAAGGCTGGTCTGAATAGTTCAGTCAGTAAGGCTGGTCTGAATAGCTCAGTCAGTAAGGCTGGTCTGAATAGTTCAGTCAGTAAGGCTGGTCTGAATAGCTCAGTCAGTAAGGCTGGTCTGAATAGTTCCTTCAGTAAGGCTGGTCTGAATAGCTCAGTCAGTAAGGCTGGTCTGAATAGCTCAGTCAGTAAGGCTGGTCCGAATAGTTCCTTCAGTAAGGCTGGTCTGAATAGCTCAGTCAGTAAGGCTGGTCTGAATAGTTCAGTCAGTAAGGCTGGTCTGAATAGTTCAGTCAGTAAGGCTGGTCTGAATAGCTCAGTCAGTAAGGCTGGTCTGAATAGTTCCTTCAGTAAGGCTGGTCTGAATAGTTCAGTCAGTAAGGCTGGTCTGAATAGCTCAGTCAGTAAGGCTGGTCTGAATAGCTCAGTCAGTAAGGCTGGTCTGAATAGCTCAATCAGTAAGGCTGGTCTGAATAGCTCAATCAGTAAGGCTGGTCTGAATAGTTCAGTCAGTAAGGCTGGTCTGAATAGCTCAGTCAGTAAGGCTGGTCTGAATAGCTCAATCAGTAAGGCTGGTCTGAATAGCTCAATCAGTAAGGCTGGTCTGAATAGTTCAGTCAGTAAGGCTGGTCTGAATAGCTCAGTCAGTAAGGCTGGTCTGAATAGCTCAATCAGTAAGTCTGGTCTGAATAGTTCAGTCAGTAAGGCTGGTCTGAATAGCTCAGTCAGTAAGGCTGGTCTGAATAGTTCCTTCAGTAAGGCTGGTCTGAATAGTTCAGTCAGTAAGGCTGGTCTGAATAGCTCAGTCAGTAAGGCTGGTCTGAATAGCTCAATCAGTAAGGCTGGTCTGAATAGCTCAATCAGTAAGGCTGGTCTGAATAGTTCAGTCAGTAAGGCTGGTCTGAATAGTTCAGTCAGTAAGGCTGGTCTGAATAGTTCAGTCAGTAAGGCTGGTCTGAATAGCTCAATCAGTAAGGCTGGTCTGAATAGTTCAGTCAGTAAGGCTGGTCTGAATAGCTCAGTCAGTAAGGCTGGTCTGAATAGCTCAATCAGTAAGGCTGGTCTGAATAGCTCAATCAGTAAGGCTGGTCTGAATAGTTCAGTCAGTAAGGCTGGTCTGAATAGCTCAGTCAGTAAGGCTGGTCTGAATAGCTCAATCAGTAAGTCTGGTCTGAATAGTTCAGTCAGTAAGGCTGGTCTGAATAGCTCAGTCAGTAAGGCTGGTCTGAATAGCTCAGTCAGTAAGGCTGGTCTGAATAGCTCAGTCAGTAAGGCTGGTCTGAATAGTTCCTTCAGTAAGGCTGGTCTGAATAGTTCAGTCAGTAAGGCTGGTCTGAATAGCTCAGTCAGTAAGGCTGGTCTGAATAGCTCAGTCAGTAAGGCTGGTCTGAATAGCTCAATCAGTAAGGCTGGTCTGAATAGCTCAATCAGTAAGGCTGGTCTGAATAGTTCAGTCAGTAAGGCTGGTCTGAATAGCTCAGTCAGTAAGGCTGGTCTGAATAGCTCAATCAGTAAGGCTGGTCTGAATAGCTCAATCAGTAAGGCTGGTCTGAATAGTTCAGTCAGTAAGGCTGGTCTGAATAGCTCAGTCAGTAAGGCTGGTCTGAATAGCTCAATCAGTAAGTCTGGTCTGAATAGTTCAGTCAGTAAGGCTGGTCTGAATAGCTCAGTCAGTAAGGCTGGTCTGAATAGTTCCTTCAGTAAGGCTGGTCTGAATAGTTCAGTCAGTAAGGCTGGTCTGAATAGCTCAGTCAATAAGGCTGGTCTGAATAGCTCAGTCAGTAAGGCTGGTCTGAATAGCTCAGTCAGTAAGGCTGGTCTGAATAGCTCAATCAGTAAGGCTGGTCTGAATAGTTCAGTCAGTAAGGCTGGTCTGAATAGCTCAGTCAGTAAGGCTGGTCTGAATAGCTCAGTCAGTAATGCTGGTCTGAATAGCTCAATCAGTAAGGCTGGTCTGAATAGCTCAATCAGTAAGGCTGGTCTGAATAGTTCAATCAGTAAGGCTGGTCTGAATAGCTCAATCAGTAAGGCTGGTCTGAATAGTTCAGTCAGTAAGGCTGGTCTGAATAGCTCAGTCAGTAAGGCTGGTCTGAATAGCTCAGTCAGTAAGGCTGGTCTGAATAGCTCAGTCAGTAAGACTGGTCTGAATAGCTCAATTAGTTAGGCCGGTCTGAATGCTCGCTTTAATTTCATACAGTAAGCATAATAGAATTCACATAGTTTCCTACAGTTGCTCATTTTGATCAGCCTCATTCCACTATCCACGGTGTATTTTAGAATTCATGGTTGCTGAGCTGACAACATCAGCTACTGGGAACAGGCTTCAGGGTACAGGCTTCAGGCTAGAGGCACCAGGCTTCAGGCTAGAGGCACCAGGCTTCAGGCCACAGGCTGCAGGCTAGAGGCTACAGGCTACAGACTACAGGCTACAGACTACAGGCTACAGGCAACAGACTACAGGCTACAGACTACAGGCTACAGACTACAGGCTACAGGATACAGACTACAGGCTACAGACTACAGGCTAGAGGCTACAGACTACAGACTACAGACTAGAGGCTACAGACTAGAGGCTACAGGTTAGAGGCTACAGATTACAGACGGTACTCTTCATTACATTACGGTACTCTTCATTAATTTACGGTACTCTTCATTACATTACGGTACTCTTCATTACGGTACTCTTCATTGTGTTACGGTACTCTTCATTACGGTACTCTTCATTATGTTACGGTACTCTTCATTAAGTTACGGTACTCTTCATTACGGTACTCTTCATTACATTATGGTACTCTTCATTATGGTACTCTTCATTACATTACGGTACTCTTCATTATGTTACGGTACTCTTCATTACATTATGGTACTCTTCATTATGTTACGGTACTCTTCATTACGTTACGGTACTCTTCATTATGTTACGGTACCCTTCATTACATTACGGTACTCTTCATTATGTTACAGTACTCTTCATTACATTACGGTACTCTTCATTACGTTACTCTTCATTACTGTACTCTTCATTACATTACGGTACTCTTCATTATGTTACGGTACTCTTCATTACATTACGGTACTCTTCATTATGTTACGGTACTCTTCATTATGTTACGGTACTCTTCATTACGGTACTCTTCATTACGTTACGGTACTCTTCATTACATTACGGTACTCTTCATTACGGTACTCTTCATTATGTTATGGTACTCTTCATTACATTACGGTACTCTTCATTATGTTACGGTACTCTTCATTACATTACGGTACTCTTCATGACGGTACTCTTCATTATGTTACGGTACTCTTCATTATGTTACGGTACTCTTCATTATGTTACGGTACTCTTCATTACATTACGGTACTCTTCATTACGGTACTCTTCATTGCATTACGGTACTCTTCACTATGTTACGGTACTCTTCATTACGTTACGGTACTCTTAATTACATTACGGTACTCTTCATTACATTACGGTACTCTTCATTATGTTACGGTACTCTTCATTATGTTACGGTACTCTTCATTACATTACGGTACTCTTCATTACGGTACTCTTCATTACATTACGGTACTCTTCATTACATTACGGTACTCTTCATTACATTACGGTACTCTTCATTACGTTATGGTACTCTTCATTACGGTACTCTTCATTACGTTACGGTACTCTTCATTACGTTATGGTACTCTTCATTACATTACGGTACTCTTCATTATGGTACTCTTCATTACATTACGGTACTCTTCATTACGTTATGGTACTCTTCATTACATTACGGTACTCTTCATTACAGTACTCTTCATTACATTACGGTACTCTTCATTACGGTACTCTTCATTATGGTACGGTACTCTTCATTACGGTACTCTTCATTACGGTACTCTTCATTACATTGCGTAACATTTTTTCCTATCTCACAAATCTAATTTTTGGACGAGACTGACTTCATGACCAGAATTATCCTATGTACACTTTATATTCCATTTCAACAGAATAATACATGTTTCTGACATATCTATGCCTTTTTCAAAACGAGAGGTTGCTGTTTTAGGGCAGGGAGGGTGGAGCGTGGAGAATCGGTTTGCAGCCAGTCGCTTTCTCTTAGATTCATCCGTGTTAGACTGAGGTACTGGGCTGTTTAGAGATAGTCAGGGGAGAGGAGAGGAAGGGTAGCTGTATAGTTGAATTAATGGGAGAAGATTAACCTCTGAGAGGAGGGGAAGGGTAGATCAACCAGTTAGGACCATCAATGAGACGTAATCTGGTATACATCAACCAGTAGGACCATCAATGAGACGTAATCTGGTATACATCAACCAGTAGGACCATCAATGCGACGTAATCTGGTATACATCAACCAGTAGGACCATCAATGAGACGTAATCTGGTATACATCAACCAGTAGGACCATCAATGAGACGTAATCTGGTATACATCAACCAGTAGGACCATCAATGAGACGTAATCTGGTATACATCAACCAGTAGGACCATCAATGAGTAGGACGTAATCTGGTATCAACCAGTAGGACCACATCAACCAGTAGGACCATCAATGAGTAGGACCACCAATAATCTGGTATACATCAACCAGTAGGACCACCAATGAGACGTAATCTGGTATACATCAACCAGTAGGACCACCAATGAGACGTAATCTGGTATACATCAACCAGTAGGACCACCAATGAGACGTAATCTGGTATACATCAACCAGTAGGACCATCAATGAGACGTAATCTGGTATACATCAACCAGTAGGACCACCAATGAGATGTAATCTGGTATACATCAACCAGTAGGACCACCAATGAGACATAATCTGGTATACATCAACCAGTAGGACCATCAATGAGACGTAATCTGGTATATATCAACCAGTAGGACCACCAATGCGCCGTAATCTGGTATACATCAACCAGTAGGACCATCAATGAGACGTAATCTGGTCAACCAGTAGGACCATCAATGAGACCTGGTAGTAGGACCATCAATGAGACGTAATCTGGTATACATCAACCAGTAGGACCATCAATGAGACGTAATCTGGTATACATCAACCAGTAGGACCACCAATGAGACGTAATCTGGTATACATCAACCAGTAGGACCACCAATGAGACGTAATCTGGTATACATCAACCAGTAGGACCACCAATGAGACGTAATCTGGTATACATCAACCAGTAGGACCACCAATGAGACGTAATCTGGTATACATCAACCAGTAGGACCACCAATGAGACGTAATCTGGTATACATCAACCAGTAGGACCATCAATGAGACGTATCCTGTGACGCAGAAGCAAAGTGGATAATGACGCTGCTTTTGCATACAGCACCTCAGTGATGGCTTGATGATAGCTCATCGATGCATCTCCTGCAGACAGACACAGACCACAGCATATGGGTTCTAACTAGAGGTCGACCGATTATGATTTTTCAACGCCGATTCCGATTATTGGAGAATTAAAAACGCCGATTCGGATTAATCGGCTGATATTTATTGCTATTTTTGCAATAATGACAATTACAACAATATTGAATGATGTACCTATTGTTCCTATTCTCCCATGTCCCTATTCTCCCATGTCCCTATCCTCCCATGTACCTATTCTCCCATGTCCCTATTCTCCCATGTCCCTATCCTCCCATGTACCTATTCCCCCATGTACCTATTCTCCCATGTACCTATTCTCCCATGTCCCTATCCTCCCATGTACCTATTCTCCCATGTTCCTATTCTCCCATGCTCCTATTCTCCCATGCTCCTATTCTCCCATGCTCCTATTCTCCCATGTCCCTATCCTCCCATGTCCCTATTCTCCCATGCTCCTATTCTCCCATGTACCTATCCTCCCATGTACCTATCCTCCCATGTTCCTATTCTCCCATGTCCCTATCCTCCCATGTCCCTATTCTCCCATACTCCTATTCTCCCATGTCCCTATCCTCCCATGTCCCTATCCTCCCATGTACCTATTCTCCCATGTCCCTATTCTCCCATGTCCTATCCTCCCATGTCCTATTCTCCCATGTCCCTACCTATTCCTCCCTATCCTCCCATGTACCTATTCCTCCCATGTTCCTATTCTATTCTCCTCCCATGTCCCTATTCCCCCATCCTATTCTCCCATGTCCCTATTCTCCCATGTCCTCCCCATGTACCTATTCTCCCATGTCCCTATTCCCATCCCTATTCTCCCATGCCCTATTCTCCCATTCTCCCATGTCCCTATTCTCCCATGTCCCTATTCTCCCATGTCCCTATTATCTCCCATGTCCCTATTCTCCCATGCTCCTATTCTCCCATGTCCCTATTCCTCCTCCCATGTACCTATTCTCCCATGTCCCTATTCCCATGTCCCTATGTCCCATATTCTCCCATGCCCTCCTCCCATATTCTCCCATGTCCCTATTCTCCCATGTCCCTATTCTCCCATGTCCTATTCTCCCATGTCCCTATTCTCCCATGTTATTCCTATTCTCCCATGTCCCTATTCTCCCATGTCCCTATTCTCCCATGTCCCTATTCTCCCATGTCCCTATTCTCCCATGTCCCTATCTCCTATTCCCTATTCTCCCATGTCCTATTCTCCCATGTCCCTATTCTCCCATGTCCTATTCTCCCATGTCCCTATTCTCCCATGTCCCTATTCTCCCATGTCCCTATCCCTATTCTCCCATGTACCTATTCTCCCATGTTCCTATTCTCCCATGTCCCTATTCTGTCCCTATTCTCCCATGTCCCTATTCTCCCATGTCCCTATTCCCTATTCTCCCCCTATTCCCCATGTCCCTATTCTCCTATGTCCCTATTCTCCCATGTTCCTATTCTCCCATGTCCCTATTCTCCCATGTCCTATTCCCCATGTCCCTATTCTCCCATGTACCTATTCTCCCATGTCCCTATTCTCCCATGTCCCTATTCTCCCATGTCCCTATTCTCCCATGTCCCTATTCTCCCATGTCCCTATTCTCCTATTCTCCCATGTCCCTATTCTCCCATGTCCCTATTCTCCCATGTCCCTATTCTCCCATGTCCCTATTCTCCCATGTCCCTATTCTCCCATGTCCCTATTCTCCCATGTCCCTATTCTCCCATGTCCCTATTCTCCCATGTCCCTATTCTCCCATGTCCCTATTCTCCCATGTCCCTATTCTCCCATGTCCCTATTCTCCCATGTCCCTATTCTCCCATGTACCTATTCTCCCATGTCCCTATTCTCCCATGTCCCAATAACGCTGCTACTCATTAATTTACTATGAGCCTGTTTTATCTGCTCATGTTTATTGTATCTGTTCATGTTGGTTTGTATCTGTTCATGTTGGTTTGTATCTGCTCATGTTTATTGTATCTGTTCATGTTGGTTTGTATCTGTTCATGTTGGTTTGTATCTGTTCATGTTGGTTTGTATCTGCTCATGTTGGTTTGTATCTGTTCATGTTGGTTTGTATCTGTTCATGTTTATTGTATCTGTTCATGTTTTTGTATCTGTTCATCTGTTCATGTTGGTTTGTATCTGCTCATGTTTATTGTATCTGCTCATGTTTATTGTATCTGTTCATGTTGGTTTGTATCTGTTCATGTTGGTTTGTATCTGCTCATGTTTATTGTATCTGTTCATGTTGGTTTGTATCTGCTCATGTTTATTGTATCTGCTCATGTTTATTGTATCTGCTCATGTTTATTGTATCTGTTCATGTTGGTTTGTATCTGTTCATGTTGGTTTGTATCTGCTCATGTTTATTGTATCTGCTCATGTTGGTTTGTATCTGCTCATGTTTATTGTATCTGTTCATGTTGGTTTGTATCTGCTCATGTTGGTTTGTATCTGTTCATGTTTATTTATCTGTTCATGTATCTGTTCTGTTGTTTTTGTATCTGTTCATGTTTTTGTATCTGTTCATGTTGGTTTGTATCTGTTCATGTTGGTTTGTATCTGTTCATGTTTTTGTATCTGCTCATGTTGGTTTGTATCTGTTCATGTTGGTTTGTATCTGTTCATGTTTTTGTATCTGTTCATGTTTATTGTATCTGTTCATGTTGGTTTGTATCTGCTCATGTTGGTTTGTATCTGTTCATGTTTATTGTATCTGTTCATGTTGGTTTGTATCTGCTCATGTTGGTTTGTATCTGCTCATGTTTTTGTATCTGTTCATGTTTATTGTATCTGTTCATGTTGGTTTGTATCTGTTCATGTTTATTGTATCTGTTCATGTTGGTTTGTATCTGCTCATGTTGGTTTGTATCTGTTCATGTTTATTGTATCTGTTCATGTTGGTTTGTATCTGCTCATGTTGGTTTGTATCTGCTCATGTTTATTGTATCTGCTCATGTTGGTTTGTATCTGCTCATGTTTATTGTATCTGTTCATGTTGGTTTGTATCTGCTCATGTTGGTTTGTATCTGCTCATGTTTATTGTATCTGCTCATGTTGGTTTGTATCTGCTCATGTTGGTTTGTATCTGTTCATGTTTATTGTATCTGTTCATGTTGGTTTGTATCTGTTCATGTTGGTTTGTATCTGCTCATGTTGGTTTGTATCTGCTCATGTTGGTTTGTATCTGTTCATGTTGGTTTGTATCTGCTCATGTTGGTTTGTATCTGTTCATGTTGGTTTGTATCTGCTCATGTTTATTGTATCTGCTCATGTTGGTTTGTATCTGTTCATGTTTATTGTATCTGTTCATGTTTATTGTATCTGCTCATGTTGGTTTGTATCTGTTCATGTTGGTTTGTATCTGTTCATGTTTATTGTATCTGCTCATGTTGGTTTGTATCTGCTCATGTTGGTTTGTATCTGTTCATGTTGGTTTGTATCTGTTCATGTTGGTTTGTATCTGCTCATGTTGGTTTGTATCTGTTCATGTTGGTTTGTATCTGTTCATGTTTATTGTATCTGCTCATGTTGGTTTGTATCTGCTCATGTTGGTTTGTATTGTCATCTGTTCATGTTTATTGTATCTGTTCATGTTGTATCTGTTTGTTTATCTGTTCATGTTGGTTTGTATCTGTTCATGTTGGTTTGTATCTGTTCATGTTTTTGTATCTGTTCATGTTGGTTTGTATCTGTTCATGTTTTTGTATCTGTTCATGTTGGTTTGTATCTGTTCATGTTGGTTTGTATCTGTTCATGTTGGTTTGTATCTGTTCATGTTGGTTTGTATCTGTTCATGTTGGTTTGTATCTGTTCATGTTGGTTTGTATCTGTTCATGTTGGTTTGTATTTTTGTATTGTATCTGTTCATGTTTTTGTATCTGTTCATGTTGGTTTGTATCTGTTCATGTTTTTGTATCTGTTCATGTTGGTTTGTATCTGTTCATGTTTTTGTATCTGTTCATGTTTTTGTATCTGTTCATGTTGGTTTGTATCTGCTCATGTTGGTTTGTATCTGTTCATGTTGGTTTGTATCTGTTCATGTTGGTTTGTATCTGCTCATGTTGGTTTGTATCTGTTCATGTTGGTTTGTATCTGCTCATGTTGGTTTGTATCTGTTCATGTTGGTTTGTATCTGTTCATGTTGGTTTGTATCTGTTCATGTTGGTTTGTATCTGTTCATGTTGGTTTGTATCTGTTCATGTTGGTTTGTATCTGTTCATGTTGGTTTGTATCTGCTCATGTTGGTTTGTATCTGCTCATGTTGGTTTGTATCTGTTCATGTTGGTTTGTATCTGCTCATGTTGGTTTGTATCTGTTCATGTTGGTTTGTATCTGCTCATGTTTATTGTATCTGTTCATGTTGGTTTGTATCTGTTCATGTTTATTGTATCTGTTCATGTTTTTTGTATCTGCTCATGTTGGTTTGTATCTGTTCATGTTGGTTTGTATCTGTTCATGTTGGTTTGTATCTGTTCATGTTGTATCTGTTTGTTTATTGTATCTGTTCTGTTCATGTTTATTGTATCTGTTCATGTTTTTGTATCTGTTCATGTTGGTATTGTATCTGTTCATGTTGGTTTGTATCTGTTCATGTTGGTTTGTATCTGTTCATGTTGGTTTGTATCTGTTCATGTTGGTTTGTATCTGTTCATGTTGGTTTGTATCTGTTCATGTTGGTTTGTATCTGTTCATGTTTTTGTATCTGTTCATGTTGGTTTTGTATCTGTTCATGTTTTTGTATTGTATCTGTTCATGTTTATTGTATCTGTTCATGTTTTTGTATCTGTTCATGTTTATTGTATCTGTTCATGTTGGTTTGTATTGTATCTGTTCATGTTGGTTTGTATCTGTTCATGTTGGTTTGTATCTGCTCATGTTGGTTTGTATCTGTTCATGTTGTATCTGTTTGTTTATTTGTATCTGTTCATGTTGGTTTGTATCTGCTCATGTTGGTTTGTATCTGTTCATGTTGGTTTGTATCTGTTCATGTTGGTTTGTATCTGTTCATGTTGGTTTGTATCTGTTCATGTTGGTTTGTATCTGTTGTATCTGCTCATGTTTTTGTATCTGTTCATGTTGGTTTGTATCTGTTTATTTGTATCTGTTCATGTTGGTTTGTATCTGTTCATGTTGGTTTGTATCTGTTGTTGGTTTGTATCTGTTCATGTTGGTTTGTATCTGTTCATGTTGGTTTGTATCTGTTCATGTTGGTTTGTATCTGTTCATGTTTATTGTATCTGTTCATGTTGGTTTGTATCTGCTCATGTTTATTGTATCTGTTCATGTTTATTGTATCTGTTCATGTTTATTGTATCTGTTCATGTTTATTGTATCTGTTCATGTTTATTGTATCTGCTCATGTTGGTTTGTATCTGTTCATGTTTATTGTATCTGTTCATGTTTATTGTATCTGTTCATGTTTATTGTATCTGTTCATGTTTATTGTATCTGTTCATGTTGGTTTGTATCTGCTCATGTTTATTGTATCTGTTCATGTTTATTGTATCTGTTCATGTTTATTGTATCTGTTCATGTTTATTGTATCTGTTCATGTTTATTGTATCTGTTCATGTTTATTGTATCTGCTCATGTTGGTTTGTATCTGTTCATGTTTATTGTATCTGTTCATGTTGGTTTGTATCTGTTCATGTTTATTGTATCTGTTCATGTTTATTGTATCTGCTCATGTTGGTTTGTATCTGTTCATGTTTATTGTATCTGTTCATGTTTATTGTATCTGTTCATGTTGGTTTGTATCTGCTCATGTTGGTTTTGTTTCAGTATTTTCTTTGTATTCTGCAGCCAGATCATTTCCTCCCCCGGATGATACTGTTTTAGAAAAGTCTCTGTTGTTCCTTTGTTGATAACAGTACCAGCGAGATGTCTAAACACAGTTTTTTTCCTTTCTGTTTACAAAGCTAGGTGCCTGAGTAGCTTAGCACTGTAAATTTAGTGACTTAGCTAACGTAGATCTGTAGATTTAGCGGTTTAGCTAACGTAGATCTGTAGATTTAGCGGTTTAGCTAACGTAGATCTGTCGATTTAGCGGTTTAGCTAACGTAGATCTGTCGATTTAGCGGTTTAGCTAACGTAGATCTGTAGATTTAGCGGTTTAGCTAACGTAGATCTGTAGATTTAGCGGTTTAGCTAACGTAGATCTGTCGATTTAGCGGTTTAGCTAACGTAGATCTGTCGATTTAGCGGTTTAGCTAACGTAGATCTGTAGATTTGTGTGTCGGGTGTGTTTCTCACACTGTGTGTGTGTGTGTGTTTCTGACACTGTGTGTGTCGGGTGTGTTTCTCACACTGTGTGTGTGTGTGTGTTTCTGACACTGTGTGTGTGTGTTGGTGTGTGTTCCTGACACTGTGTGTTGGTGTGTGTTTCTGACCTTGTGTGTGTGTGTGTTTCTGACACTGTGTGTGTTGGGGTGTGTGTTTCTCACACTGTGTGTGTTGGGGTGTGTGTTTCTCACACTGTGTGTGTCGGGGTGTGTGTTTCTCACACTGTGTGTCGGTGTGTGTTTCTGACACTGTGTGTGTTGGGGTGTGTGTTTCTCACACTGTGTGTGTGTGTGTGTGTGTGTGTGTGTGTCGGTGTGTGTTTCTGACACTGTGTGTCGGTGTGTGTTTCTGACACTGTGTGTGTCGATGTGTGTTCCTCACACTGTGTGTGTGTGTTGGGTGTGTGCTTCTCACCCTGTATGTGCCCGTGTGTGTTTCAGGTGTACACAGCATCGGGCCCCAATGGAACCACAGGGAAGACCTTTAAAGTTCACCTCCAGCTCTGGGATACAGCTGGACAGGAGAGGTACTGGAACTGCATCCTAATGCATTTACATGTAGCTCATAAAATGTTACAAATGTGCCTATAATGCATTATAAAGATAGGGTATTCCTACGACCACCCTATCTTACCTAAGCTTCGCTCAACATGAAATCATTGGTGAAACCACTGCTGCCATTCAGTTTTGTAGCTTGATGTTTTGTTCAACTACTGTATATCTCAAGCTCTCACAACGGTATCACTCCCCACTTACCTTGTGAGAATGACGCTTGTAGTTCTGCAAGGCCTTAACAAGCCTTAACAAGCCTTAACAAGCCTTAACAAGTCTTAACAAGTCTTAACAAGTCTTAACAAGCCCTAACAAGTCTTAACAAGCCTTAACAAGTCTTAACAAGCCTTAACAAGCCTTAACAAGCCTTAACCAGCCTTAACAAGTCTTAACAAGCCTTAACAATGAGGCGTCTACACAGCATCTTAACAACTTTTGTTATTTACCCAGTCAGATATAGAGGAGTTATTTACCCAGTCAGTTATAGAGGAGTTATTTACCCAGTCAGATATAGAGAAGTTATTAACCCAGTCAGATATAGAGGAGTTATTTACCCAGTCAGATATAGAGGAGTTATTTACCCAGTCAGATATAGAGGAGTTATTAACCCAGTCAGATATAGAGGAGTTATTTACCCAGTCAGATATAGAGGGGTTATTTACCCAGTCAGAGGGGTTATTTACCCAGTCAGATATAGAGGGGTTATTTACCCAGTCAGATATAGAGTAGTTATTTAACCAGTCAGATATAGAGGAGATATTTACCCAGTCAGATATAGAGGAGTTATTTACCCAGTCAGATATAGTGGGGATATTTACCCAGTCAGATATAGAGGAGTTATTTACCCAGTCAGATATAGTGGGGTTATTTGTTATTAACCCAGTCAGATATAGAGGTGTTATTTATTAACCCAGTCAGATATAGAGGAGTTATTTACCCAGTCAGATATAGAGGAGATGTTTATTTACAGTCAGATATAGAGGAGTTATTTACCCAGTCAGATATAGTGGGGTTATTTACCCAGTCAGATATAGAGGGTTATTTACCCAGTCAGATATAGTGGGGTCAGATATTTATTTACCCAGTCAGATATAGAGGAGATATTTATTTACCCAGTCAGATATAGAGGAGTTATTTACCCAGTCAGATATAGTGGGGTTATTTACCCAGTCAGATATATTTTTACCCAGTCAGATATAGAGGTGTTATTTACCCAGTCAGATATAGAGGAGTTATTTACCCAGTCAGATATAGTGGGGTTATTTACCCAGTCAGATATAGAGGAGTTATTTACCCAGTCAGATATAGTGGGGTTATTTACCCAGTCAGATATAGAGGTGTTATTTACCCAGTCAGATATAGTGGGTTATTTACCCAGTCAGATATAGAGGGGTTATTTACCCAGTCAGATATAGTGGGGTTATTTACCCAGTCAGATATAGAGGTGTTATTTACCCAGTCAGATATAGAGGGGTTATTTACCCAGTCAGATATAGAGTAGTTATTTAACCAGTCAGATATAGAGGAGATATTTACCCAGTCAGATATAGAGGAGTTATTTACCCAGTCAGATATAGTGGGGTTATTTACCCAGTCAGATATAGAGGAGTTATTTACCCAGTCAGATATAGAGGTGTTATTAACCCAGTCAGATATAGAGGAGTTATTTACCCAGTCAGATATAGAGGGGTTATTTACCCAGTCAGATATAGAGGAGTTATTAACCCAGTCAGATATAGAGGAGTTATTTACCCAGTCAGATATAGAGGAGTTATTTACCCAGTCAGATATAGTAGAGTTATTTACCCAGTCAGATATAGAGGGGTTATTTACCCAGTCAGATATAGAGGAGTTATTAACCCAGTCAGATATAGAGGAGTTATTAACCCAGTCAGATATAGAGGAGTTATTTACCCAGTCAGATATAGAGGAGTTATTTACCCAGTCAGATATAGAGGAGTTATTTACCCAGTCAGATATAGTGGGGTTATTTACCCAGTCAGAGGGGTTATTTACCCAGTCAGATATAGAGGAGTTATTTACCCAGTCAGATATAGTGGAGTTATTAACCCAGTCAGATATAGATGAGTTATTTACCCAGTCAGATATAGAGGAGTTATTTACCCAGTCAGATATAGTGGAGTTATTAACCCAGTCAGATATAGAGGAGTTATTTACCCTGTCATATAGTGTAGAGACAAAAGGGATTTAGTCAAATTGTATGCAGTCCCTTTTCCTTTCTTTCTGTTCCACCAAATGTTTGCATATAGACTACTGATAGTGATACAAGGGCCACGTTTGATTGCAAAATGTTCTCAAACGTTGCAACTAGAAATGCCATGAATAGAGATGACGTTATTCCTTATCTGAACGTTCAAAAAACATTGCGTCCTGCTGAACACGCCCCAGGTTGTTAGTTATAGCTGGCTAAGGAGGTAACAAAGTTGTAGCCTAAACAAATGGTTAACCGTCTGGTTTGTAAGTAGTCTAGTTTTAGAAGAACCAGCGATATGCTTGATGAATGTAAAATGCGGCCCGCCAATGCACGATAGAAAGAAAAAAAACGTAGCGCTGGTCTTCTGGGTCATATCTTTTGAACGGTAATGTTTCAAGCCGTTTTCTCGGAGGAAAAGAGTGAGACTTGGCTACGTTGGTTACAGAACCTGGCTATGAAATGCAGTGAGGAAAGTGGGAGGGTTTGAACAAGACTACAAATTCTAAGACGGCCTATTTTTCTATACTCAAGAGAGAGAAAAACACGTAGCTAGACTGTTGATTTAATATTAAACTCAATGCTGCTATTGTTTTTAATTTCTGATAGCAGCTTGTGTTTCTTAACCAGGCAAAGGGTAGGAAACTAGAAAGGCTGGTGGTGACTGGTTCGCTACGGGGAAGCAAGAGAGTCGCCTGCGCGATGTGTATAATCGGGGCCGGAGCGGAGCCTATCTGCCTGTCTAACCAGACTCATCGCTTGCTCCCCAGCAGCTCACCAGCTGATGTTGACTGTGTGTGCAGAGTGAGGCGTCCACTGCTGAACAGAACAGCGCTGCGCATCAGTGCTGCTAATATTAATTGTGCTTATCACGGAAAAGCTCTCAATATCTCCAAAAAAAACCTTGTCCAGTCCACTTCTAGTCAGATTTTAGTCAGAGATCATTTTGTCTCGTCTCGTTTTAGTCAACTGAAATGAAAAGTATTTTTCGATTAGTTCTAGTTTTATTTAGTCAGTTAAACTATCGGCAATTGTCACTGAAAATGAGGTGTTTTACGAATATTTTTGTCACTATTTTTGTTGACAAAATGAACACTGGTACAATCTCCTTGAACCTCCTGTCAGACATCTGATGGTTCTGGGCTCTGGTCTAAAGTACTGCACTATATAGGGAATAGGGTTCCATAGGGCTCTGGTCTAAAGTAGTGCACTATATAGGGAATAGGGTTCCATAGGGCTCTGGTCTAAAGTAGTGCACTATGTAGGGAATAGGGTTCTATTGGACTCTGGTATACAGTAGTGCACTATGTAGGGAATAGGGTTCCATAGGGCTCTGGTCTAAAGTAGTGCACTATATAGGGAATAGTGTGTCATTTGGAATGCATGAAAGAAGTGTTCTGCTATCAGAGACAATAAACACACTGGGAGGCAGCGGTTGACTCAAGGCTGCCAGTCCATTTATCAAGCTTTGACTCATAGTTTGATGACTCATCAGTATGTATTATGTAATGTTTATGTTACACACGAACACACACATACACACACACACACACACACACACACACCAACTCATTTCATTTCTGACCGGGCCTTCTCTCTGTCAGAATGAGATTTGCAATTCTCTAAATTGAAAGATCATAACGAATTTGTGCCTTGAAACACTTTGCAAAGCTTGATGCCCCACTGGCAATCTTGGTAATGTATTAGACCCTAAATTAATGAACTGTCACCATTGACAGAGATATATTCAGTATACTTGACACGTGTGGGAATCGAAACCACAACTCTGATGTCGCCATCACTCAATCAAATAAATCAAATAGATTTATAAAGCCCTTCTTACATCAGCTGTACAGAAACCCATTGAACTGTCGCCATCTCCATTCTCAAACCTTCCCTAAGCCAGTGCTCGGCTGAGTGGTGTCCCATGTTTCCCCAGCCCTGACTAACAAACCTGGTTAAAATAGTGGTATTTTAAACTGGAGACCTGGGTCACCATCCCGGTTCTAAATTGGAACATCGTTGGTATATATCTGTTGTTGTCTCTCACCCCTCCCAGGTTCAGGAGTCTGACCACAGCATTCTTCAGAGATGCCATGGGCTTCCTGCTCATGTTTGACCTCACCAGCCAGCAGAGCTTTCTCAACGTCCGCAACTGGATGAGTATGTTGTGGTCTAGGTTCACACACACACACACACACACACACACACACACACACACACACTTGAGATAATATATGCGCCATTTAGCAGACACATTTATTCAAGGCAATTTATGGGTGGATACATTTTTCTTATGGTGGCCCCAGCGGAAATCAAACCCATGACCATTGGCCCAACAAATCAAACCCATGACCATTGGCCCCAGCGTGGAATCAAACCCATGACCATTGGCCCCAGCGGAAATCAAACCCATGACCATTGGCCCAAGCGGAAATCAAACCCATGACCATTGGCCCAAGCGGAAATCAAACCCATGACCATTGGCTCTAGCAACTGAGCTGCACAAGATCACTTTACAAGACACATCTCTTCTAAACACCAGCATGCTTCAACCTGAATGGTACAGAACATGGCCAGGGTTGAGGATTCAGTCAATTCGCTTATTCAATTGATTAGAAAAATATGTTTTCCTCCTTACCTTTATTTAACCAGTCAGTTAATAACAAATTCTTATTGACAATGATGTCCTGGTATTTGAAAGGAAGACAGATTCATTAAGGAGGTATTGGAAGAGCAGACAGGTCCTTCAGTGGATCAATATCAATCAATACTGTAATCATCCTTAGAGCTTAGAGGGAGGGCACAGGATGTAGGCAACGGTTAGTAGTAAACTGTTTTCGGGAGAAAGCAAAATGCAGACCTGAGTTAACAAGGCCCAGTCCAGATTTAGCGAGGCCCAGACCTAATTTAGCGAGACCCAGATCTAATTTAGCGAGGCCCAGTCCTGAGTTAGCAAGGCCCAGTCCTGAGTTAGCGAGGCCCAGTCCAGAGTTAGCAAGGCCCAGACCTGAGTTAGCGAGGCCCAGTCCAGAGTTAGCGAGGCCCAGTCCAGTTAGTCCAGAGTAGGCCCAGAGGCCCAGAGAGTTAGCCTCCAGAGTTAGCGAGGCCCAGACCTGAGTTAGCGAGGCCCAGTCCAGAGTTAACGAGGCCCATACTTGAGTAAGCGAGGCGCATACTTGAGTTAGCGAGGTTAGCGAGGCCCAGTCCAGCATTAGCGAGGCCCGGTCCAGTGGTCCAAAACACTTGAAAAGAAGTGATCCTCACCCTGTATTACTCTGATACAATACTTGTATTAATTAGCCAATGTTTTGACAGCAAGCTGCCTTCATCAGGATGTCAGGGTAGTAGTATTCAGCTGTGGCATTCTGTATTCTAATCACACTGATGGAATGTAAACCAATCAGTGTTTAGGCCTGACCATCCAATCAGGGTTTAGGCCTGACCATCCAATCAGGGTTTAGGCCTGACCATCCAATCAGGGTTTAGGCCTGACCATCCAATCAGGGTTTAGGCCTGACCATCCAATCAGGGTTTAGGTCTGGGCATCCAATCAGGGTTTAGGCCTGACCATCCAATCAGGGTTTAGGCCTGGGCATAGCACTAATACAGCATCCACTTTAGTTGTTAATGATCTTATCAATGCTTTAGACACTAAAATAAAATGTTGATACCGTTGATCGTGTCATTTTATTGAACAAGTTGTCCTCAATAGGCCTGAGTTCTGACGCCTGTTCTTGGTTTCATGATTGTCTTAGTGACAGAACTCAGGCCGTCGTGATTGATGGGGTTAAGTATGAATTTCTTGAAGTACATCAAGGTGTACCACAGGGATCCATTTTGGGACCTGCTCTCTTCACTATTTATATAAACCCCATTGGTCAATCTGTTAAAAAATCAGAAACTTAATCTATGATCTGACTGTTGCCCCGGTTGTTGATCTGCTATTGATCTGACTGTTGCCCCGGTTGTTGATCTGACTATTGATCTGACTGTTGCCCCAGTTGTTGATCTGACTGTTGATCTGACTGTTGCCCCGACTGTTGATCTGACTGTTGATCTGACTGTTGCCCCGGCTGTTGATCTGACTGTTGCCCCGACTGTTGATCTGACTGTTACCCTGCCTGTTGCCCTGCCTGTCTGTTGCCCTGCCTAAAGCCCTGACCACATGTTCACTCATTAGATGATTCAGATGGACTACATGTTCACTCATTAGATGATTCAGATGGACCACATGTTCACTCATTAGATGATTCAGATGAACCACATGTTCACTCATTAGATGATTCAGATGGACCACATGTTCACTCATTAGATGATTCAGATGGACCACATGTTCACTCATTAGATGATTCAGATGGACCACATGTTCACTCATTAGATGATTCAGATGGACCACTCATTAGATGATTCAGATGGACCACATGTTCACTCATTAGATGATTCAGATGGACTACATGTTCACTCATTAGATGATTCAGATGGACCACATGTTCACTCATTAGATGATTCAGATGGACCACATGTTCACTCATTAGATGATTCTCCAATCCCTCCTATAAATACTTAGCCATTTGGATTGATATGGATTTCACGTTTAGAAAACATAGAGATGAGCTGTTTATTAAGAAGCTAACATTTAAAGTTGTTATTTTTCCCACAGCGCTTCACATGTAATGAGTCTGAGGGTCCACAGCGCTTCACATGTAATGAGTATGAGGGCCCACAGCGCTTCACATGTAATGAGTATGAGGGTCCACAGCGCTTCACATGTAATGAGTCTGAGGGTCCACAGCGCTTCACATGTAATGAGTATGAGGGTCCACAGCGCTTCACATGTAATGAGTATGAGGGCCCACAGCGCTTCACATGTAATGAGTATGAGGGCCCACAGCGCTTCACATGTAATGAGTATGAGGGCCCACAGCGCTCACATGTAATGAGTATGAGGGCCCACAGCCACATGTAATGAGTATGAGGGCCCACAGCGCTCACATGTAATGAGTATGAGGGCCCACAGCGCTTCACATGTAATGAGTATGAGGGCCATTTGAGGGCCCACAGCGCTTCACATGTAATGAGTATGAGGGCCCACAGCGCTTCACATGTAATGAGTATGAGTGCCCACAGCGCTTCACATGTAATGAGTATGAGGGTCCACAGCGCTTCACATGTAATGAGTATGAGGCCCACAGCGCTTCACATGTAATGAGTATGAGGGCCCACAGCGCTTCACATGTAATGAGTATGAGGGCCCACAGCGCTTCACATGTAATGAGTATGAGGGCCCACAGCGCTCACATGTAATGAGTATGAGGGCCCACAGCGCTTCACATGTAATGAGTATGAGGGCCCACAGCGCTCACATGTAATGAGTATGAGGGCCCACAGCGCTTCACATGTAATGAGTATGAGGGCCCACAGCGCTTCACATGTAATGAGTATGAGGGCCCACAGAGCTTCACATGTAATGAGTATGAGGGCCCACAGCGCTTCACATGTAATGAGTATGAGGGCCCACAGCGCTTCACAGCTGCAGGCCAATGCTAGCTGTTGTCCCCAGGCTAGCTGCAGGCGAATGCTAACTGTTCCATGTTGTCCTCAGGCTAGCTGCAGGCCAATGCTAACTGTTGTCCCCAGGCTAGCTGCAGGCCAATGCTAACTGTTCCATGTTGTCCTCAGGCTAGCTGCAGGCCAATGCTAACTGTTGTCCCCAGGCTAGCTGCAGGCCAATGCTAACTCTTCCATGTTGTCCTCAGGTCAGTTGCAGGCCAATGCTAACTGTTGTCCCCAGGCTAGCTGCAGGTCAATGCTAACTGTTCCATGTTGTCCTCAGGTCAGTTGCAGGCCAATGCTAACTGTTGTCCACAGGCTAGCTGCAGGTCAATGCTAACTGTTCCATGTTGTCCTCAGGCCAGCTGCAGGCCAATGCGTATTGTGAGAACCCAGACATGGTGTTGGTGGGCAACAAGGCAGACCTGGCGGACCAGAGAGAGGTGCAGGAGGAGCAGGCTAAGGAACTAGCCGACAAGTACGGGTGAGTAGGAGAGAGCTACCCCCCGTCATCTACAAAGACAGCGAGCTCCAAAGGGACAGTGACACGTGTTTAGTTATTTTGCCTCTGTATTCCAGCACTTTGGATTTGAAATGATACAATAACTATAAGGTTAAAGGTCAGACTGTCTGCTTTAATTTGAGGGTATTTTCATCCATATCGGATGAACCTTCCATTTTAGAAATTACAGTTCTTTTTGTACATAGTCCTTCCATTTTAGAAGTTACAGCACTCTTTGTACATAGTCCTTCCATTTTAGGGGGACAAATTCACTGTATTAAAGTAGTGAAAAGTTTAGTATTTGGTCCCATATTCCTACCACTCAATGACTACATTAAGCTTGTGAATCTACAAACTTGTTGGATTCATTTGCTGTTTGTTTTGGTTGTGTTACAGATTATTTTGTGCCAAATAGAAATGAATTGTAAAAAATGTATTGTATAATTTTTAAGCCACTTTTAATGTAAATTAGAATAGAATATGTCTCCATCACCATTACAATAACAAGGGATGTTAGCATTTTATATTATACCCCCAAGACATGCTAACCTCTCACCATTACAATAACAGGGGATGTTGGCATTTTATATTATACCCTCAAGACATGCTAACCTCTCACCATTACAATAACAGGGGATGTTGGCATTTTATATTATACCCCCATGACATGCTAACCTCTCACCATTACAATTACAGGGGAGGTTAGCATTTTATATCATACTCCCAAGACATGCTAACCTCTCACCATTACAATTACAGGGGAGGTTAGCATTTTATATCATACCCCCAAGACATGCTAAAATAGTGCACTATATAGTGGATAGGGTTCCATAAGGCTCTGGTCTAAAGTAGTGCACTATATAGGGAATAGGGTGCTATTTGGGGTGCATGCGATGCCGCCTCTGTCATGTCTGAGTGCTGGGCTTGTCATTCAGAGCTGTACTAGCAGAGAGGTTGTGGTTCATTAACATAAAATAATACCTGGTGGATCTGTTCTCAGGACACAACCGGAGTCATTTGGTTGTTATTACAACAGCCTCTATCGTTTTCAGTCCCTCATACCCTAACGTGCTTGACATGGTCCCTCGATTTAACTTTCAGATATAAGATACGACTAGTAAGACCAGGTAGAATGCTCTGATGTGGGTTTTGGTGTGATCTTGTCTGTTGTGGGTGTTGATGTGGTCCTGTCTGATGTGGGTTCTGTATTTCCTTTCTGATGTGGGTTCTGTATTTCCTTTCTGATGTGGGTTCTGTATGTCCTGTCTGATGTGGGTTCTGTATGTCCTGTCTGATCTGGGTTCTGTATGTGTCCTGTCTGATCTGGGTTCTGTATGTGTCCTGTCTGATCTGGGTTCTGTATGTGTCCTGTCTGATCTGGTCCTGTCTGATTGGGTTCTGTATGTCCTGTCTGATGTCCCTGTCTGATGTGGGTCTGTATGTCCTGTCTGATCTGGGTTCTGTATGTCCTGTCTGATGTGGGTTCTGTATGTCCTGTCTGATGTGGGTTCTGTATGTCCTGTCTGATGTGGGGTTCTGTATGTCCTGTTGTATGTCCTGTCTAATGGGGTTCTGTATGTCCTGTCTGGGTTCTGTATCTGGGTTCTGTATGTCCTGTCTGATGTGGGTTCTGTATGTGTCCTGTCTGATGTGGGTTCTGTATGTGTCCTCTCTGATGTGGGTTCTGTATGTGTCCTCTCTGATCTGGTTCTGTTTGTCCTGTCTGATGTGGGTGTTGGAGTGGTCCTGTCTGATCTGGTTCTGTTTGTCCTCTCTGATGTGGGTTCTGTATGTGTCCTGTCTGATCTGGGTTCTGTATGTGTCCTGTAGGATCCCGTACTTCGAGACATCGGCAGCGACGGGGTCTGAGGTGGACAAGGCGGTCATCACTCTGCTAGACCTGGTCATGAAGAGGATGGAGCAGTGTGTCGACAAGCCCACCGCCGATCCCACCAATGGGGGAGGAGCCACCAAGCTGGAGGACGCTGCGCCTGACCAGAAAAAGTGTGCATGTTAGACTTGGCCCCTCCCACGTCCCCTTCTCCCTACTCTGATTGGTGCTCTAGCACCCCCTCTGGTGGCCAGACACAGAAGTGCAGCAGCATTATGACAGCATGATGTGTGAGGGAGCAGCTCAGTCAGCCACACTGCAATGGCGCTGTAGTTCTGGCCTTGCACGGCCTGTGTGTACTGTGCTGGGCCTGACTATATGTCTCTCCTGTCCTGTCCTGTCCTGTGTTGCGTCTCAAATGTCACTCTGTTCCCTATTACAGAACTCCCCGAGTGGCGCAGCGTTCTGAAGCACTGCATCTCAGCACTAGAGGCGTCATTACAGACTCCCTGTTTCGATTCCCGGACTGTATCACAACCCGCCGTGATCGGGAGGTCCCATAGGGCGGCACACAATTGGCCCAGCGTCGTCCGGGTTAGGGTTTGGCCGGGGGGGGAGGGTAGGCCGTCGTTGTAAAATAACAATTTGTTCTTAACGGACTTGCCTAGTTAAATGTTAACTAAAAGGTCAAATAAATATAGTGCATTACTAGTCATACAGTATGAATAGGGTGCCATTTGAGACAAGAGTCTGGACTACCAGAGGCCTATGCTTTATAGGACTTTATATCCCAATGTTGTTTACATGTGTATGTCCAATCTAATCTACTGCCTTGGCTGTTAAGGCCCTATCCATATTACAGAATATTAATAAAAACATGTGACCAGTTATTTATATATGATTTATATTTCATTTTTTTTTTTGTATTTTAAATATAAGTTCTCTTTTTTTTTTTTAAATGTATTTTTTGTTTTAGAATAAATTATGGTTCCACACATTAATTTGAATGCCCAAATAACAGTAGACAATAACAGTGTCTAGCTAAACAATAACAGTGTCTAGCTAAACAATAACAGTGTCTAGCTAAACAATAACAGTGTCTAGCTAAATGTGCATAAAATACAGTAACAACTTTATCATATTGTAATATCAGTCAGGAAAATATATTGCCAAAGCAGAAAATCTAATCTCTTGATAACTGCTGTTGGCCTGTTTGTCTGTGTGCCAAAATCACCTTCACATTTCCTGTAGTCCCGGGGCAGGATTGTCTGTCTGTCTGTGGTTGTTATCAAGGGCCTTTGACATTCCTAGCTACTAATCTCATGTGACAGACTTTAACAATAAATCTAGCTAGTTAGCTAGTGCACTCGAGATGTAGTTCTGTGTTCCTGTTTCTCCGTGCCCCATCTACCAGCTTTACAGGAACTAACCACACTCCTCACACCTCATGCCTAGTGATTACAGACTCCTTTTCTAATCCAACTTTTCTATTACAAAATAATAACATGATAGTATATATATATATATATATATATAGTGACCAGGACAGACGGGCAGTCAGTGTTAACTATTATTGTGTTTAAGACAAGACAAAGTCCACAGTGTAGTGACTGTTCTGTATAGAACTGATTTAATAAACCCAATAGAGCAGGTTTGGTTTAAAAACATAAAGTTATGTGGTGTCGTCTACTGGTGGTTCTATAACTAGGTGAGAAAAATGGTATTCCTTACTTTGGCTGAGATTTGAGATTGATCAGGTTAACAGTGGATATTTCTTATCAGACATAGCTACGGCCCAAAAAATATTGACACCCTTGCACTTTTTCCTTAAATAATTATCTATTTCTTGTCAAATAAGGTTTAAATCGAGAGAAGGAAAAAAAGAAAACGTTTTTTTGGGGTCTCAACACATTGTTATTATAATTTCAACTTTGCAGAAGCAATTTTATTTGGACTATTTTTAATAATAGAAAATAAAGAAAAATGGCATAGAGAAAATGATTAGCACCCCTGAGCTAGTACTTGGTTCTGTCACCTATGGCCAAGATAACTGCCAGCGAATGCCTCTTGCAGCCATCAGTGAGCTTCACCTTTCTACTGGCAACTCTTCAGCAGCGACTGTTCTAATTCTTCAGCAGCGACTGTTCTAATTCTTCAGCAGCGACTGTTCTAATTCTTCAGCAGCGACTGTTCTAATTCTTCAGCAGCGACTGTTCTAATTCTTCAGCAGCGACTGTTCTAATTCTTCAGCAGCGACTGTTCTAAATTCTTCAGCAGCGACTGTTCCAATTCTTCAGCAGCGACTGTTCCAATTCTTCAGCAGCGACTGTTCCAATTCTTCAGCAGCGACTGTTCTAATTCTTCAGCAGCGACTGTTCCAATTCTTCAGCAGCGACTGTTCTAATTCTTCAGCAGCGACTGTTCCAATTCTTCAGCAGCGACTGTTCTAATTCTTCAGCAGCGACTGTTCTAAATTCTTCAGCAGCGACTGTTCCAATTCTTCAGCAGCGACTGTTCTAATTCTTCAGCAGCGACTGTTCCAATTCTTCAGCAGCGACTGTTCTAATTCTTCAGCAGCGACTGTTCTAATTCTTCAGCAGCGACTGTTCTAATTCTTCAGCAGCGACTGTTCCAATTCTTCAGCAGCGACTGTTCCAATTCTTCAGCAGCGACTGTTCCAATTCTTCAGCAGCGACTGTTCTAATTCTTCAGCAGCGACTGTTCTAATTCTTCAGCAGCGACTGTTCTTCAGCAGCGACTGTTCTAAATTCTTCAGCAGCGACTGTTCTAATTCTTCAGCAGCGACTGTTCTAAATTCTTCAGCAGCGACTGTTCTAAATTCTTCAGCAGCGACTGTTCTAAATTCTTCAGCAGCGACTGTTCTAATTCTTCAGCAGCGACTGTTCTAATTCTTCAGCAGCGACTGTTCTAATTCTTCAGCAGCGACTGTTCTAATTCTTCAGCAGCGACTGTTCTAATTCTTCAGCAGCGACTGTTCTAATTCTTCAGCAGCGACTGTTCTAATACTTCAGCAGCGACTGTTCTAATTCTTCAGCATCGACTGTTCTAATTCTTCAGCAGCGACTGTTCTAATTCTTCAGCAGCGACTGTTCTAATTCTTCAGCAGCGACTGTTCTAATTCTTCAGCAGCGACTGTTCTAAATCTTCAGCAGCGACTGTTCTAAATTCTTCAGCAGCGACTGTTCTAAATTCTTCAGCAGCGACTGTTCTAATTCTTCAGCAGCGACTGTTCTAAATTCTTCAGCAGCGACTGTTCTAAATTCTTCAGCAGCGACTGTTCTAATTCTTCAGCAGCGACTGTTCTAATTCTTCAGCAGCGACTGTTCTATTTCTTCAGCAGCGACTGTTCTAATTCTTCAGCAGCGACTGTTCTAATTCTTCAGCAGCGACTGTTCTAATTCTTCAGCAGCGACTGTTCTAATTCTTCAGCAGCGACTGTTCTAATTCTTCAGCAGCGACTGTTCTAATTCTTCAGCAGCGACTGTTCTAATTCTTCAGCATCGACTGTTCTAATTCTTCAGCAGCGACTGTTCTAATTCTTCAGCAGCGACTGTTCTAATTCTTCAGCAGCGACTGTTCTAATTCTTCAGCAGCGACTGTTCTAATTCTTCAGCAGCGACTGTTCTAATTCTTCAGCAGCGACTGTTCTAATTCTTTAATGTTTTGAGGGCTGCCCTCCATCAGCTGCTGTTTTTATTATTATTATTTATTATATAATTTATTATTATATATCATTTATATATTATATATAATAAATGATCATTTATTATACATTTATTTATTATTATATATTATTGTATTTGTTATCCCGCCATACGTTATGGATGTGATTCAGATCTGGACTCTTTGCTGGCCACTCCAGAACAGTCCAGCGTTTCTTCTTGAAACATTCCAGGGTCCTTTTTACAAACCATCTTTTCTCTGAATGCTTCATTTGATCGTTGGTAAACATAGACAGACCAAACTGCTGAAGGAGACACAATAACGTCTGATTTAACTTCTCAAAAACCCACCTAAACAACCTTAAATCCTGGGGGGGAGAAATTTCTGGAGAAATTAAACAAAATTAGAGCTCTTTGACAATAATGATCATTTCTGTGTTTTACTGATCACCAAATGAAACAGTCAATGAAAAGAACATCCTCCCTACAAAGCAAAGATGGTGGAGGTTTCATAATGCTGTGGGGTTGTTTTGATGCTTCCGGTACCGAGGGGCTTGAACGTGTGCAAGGGGATAAAATCAGCAGGTTATCAGGTGTTTTGAAGTCCGGTGTTTAAGCCAGCGTCCCAAAAACTGGGTCTCCGTTGAAGGTTACGGGTCTTTCCCGTAGAAATGTGCAATCAATCAATGAACTGTATTTATAAAGCCCTTTTTACATCAGCTGATGTCACAAAGTGCTGTACAGAAACCCAGCCTAAAACCCCCAAACAGCAAGCAATGCAGGTGTAGAAGCACGGTGGCTAGGAAAAACTCCCTAGAAAGGCAGGAACCTAGGAAGAAACCTAGAGAGGAACCGAGCTCTGAGGGGTGGCCAGTCCTCTTCTGGCTTTGCTGCGTGGAGATTATAAGAGTACATGGCCATTTAAGGCCAAATTGTTCTTCAAGATGTTCAAATGTTCATAGACGACCAGCAGGTTCAAATAATAAGCAGTGGTTGTAGAGGTCAGGTCAGTAACTCAGGAGCAAATGTTAGTTGGTTTTTCACGAGCCGAGGATTCAGAGGTCGAGACAGCAGGTGCGGTAGAGAGAGAGAGTCGATAACAGCAGGTCCGGGACAGGTAGCACGTCCAGTGAACAGGTCAGGGTTCCATAGCCGCAGGCAGAACAGTTGAAACTGGGGCAGCAGAACGACCAGGTGGACTGGGGACAGCCAGGAGTTTAACAGGAGGCCTGCATCTTGTGACCGTAGCGTACGTGTAGATATGTACGACAGGACCAAATCAGAGAGATAGGTAGGAGCAAGCCCATGTAATGCTTTGAAGGTTAGCAGTAAAACCTTGAAATCAGCCCTAGCCTTAACAGGAAGCCAGTGTAGGGAGGCAAGCACTGGAGTAATATGATCAGATTTTTTGTTCTAGTCAAGATTCTAAAGTGAAGTTTATTTAGTGCTTTATCCGGGTAGCCGGAAAGTAGAGCATTGCAGTAGTCTAACCTAGAAGTAAGAAAAGCATGGATACATTTTTCTGCATCCTTTTTTGACAAAAAGTTTCAGATTTTTGCAATGTTACGAAGATGGAAAAAATCTGTTTTTTAAATATTCTTGATATGTTCGTCAAAAGAGAGATCAGGGTCCAGAATAACGCAGTTTTATTTGAGACGACTGTACAACCATCAAGATTAATTGTCAGATTCAACAGAAGATCTCTTTGTTTCTTGGTACCTAGAACTAGAATCTCTGTTTTGTCCGAATTTGAAAGTAAAACAATTTGCCACCATCCATTTTCTTTTGTCTGAAAAAGCTTCCATGGTAGGCATGTTTGTTTCATCGAAATGCACAGCTGTGTGTCATCCGCATAGCAGTGAAAGTTGACATTGTGTTTCCGAATGACATCACTAAGAGGTCAAATATATAGTGGTCCTAAAACGGAACCTTGAGGAATGCCGAAACATACAATTGATTTGTCAGAGGACAAACCATCCACAGAGACTAACTGATATCTTCCCGACAGATAAGGTCTAAACCAGGCCAGAACTTGTCCTTGTACAAATTAGGGTTTCTAATCTTTACAAAATAATGTGGTGATCGATGGTATCAAAAGCAGCACTGAGGTCTAGGAGCACGAGGACAGATGCAGAGCCTCAGTCTGACCCCATTAAAAGGTCATTTACCACCTGCGGTCTCAGTGCTATGATGGGGTCTAAAACCAAACTGAAGCATTTCGTATACATTATTTGTCTTCAGGAAGGCAGTGAGTTTCTGCGCAACAGCTTTTTCTAAATAATTTCAGCAAAATGGGAGATTCGATATAGGCCGATAGTTTAAAAAAAAACATTTTCCGGGTCAAGGTTTGGCTTTTTCAAGAGAGTCTTTATTACTGCCACTTTTAGTGAGTTTGGTACACATCCGGTGGATAGAGAGCCTTTTATTATGTTCAACAAAGGAGGGCCAAGCACAGGAAGCAGCTCTTTCAGTAGTTTAGTTGGAAGCTTATGGATGGCTACAACAAGCATTTGTTGGCAGTTATCTTTGCCAAAGACTGTGCAACCAACTACTCGGTCCGGGGTGCACACAATGTCCATTTACTAAAATAAAATTGGTTCTGCAATGTAGAAAAAGCCAATAACAAGGTGAGGTGACCAAAAGTTATATCTAAATGTAAACTTATTTTAGAAGAAATAGAGACATTTTTAAAGAAAAGTGCAAGGGTGCTTTAATCAGATTCCATCATGGATGATTGTTTTATCCATTTGAATACAGGGGATATCATAGGCCACTCCATTAGTAGACTACTGCAGAGGAACCCTCATGTTCTCTCCTGGATCACATTGGTATTCACTATTACACATGCGCCGAATACAACAGGTGTAGGTAGACATTACAGTGAAATGCTGAATACAACAGGTGTAGGTAGACATTACAGTGAAATGCTGAATACAACAGGTGTAGGTAGACATTACAGTGAAATGCTGAATACAACAGGTGTAGGTAGACATTACAGTGAAATGCTGAATACAACAGGTGTAGGTAGACATTACAGTGAAATGCTGAATACAACAGGTGTAGTAGACCTCACAGTGAAATGCTGAATACAACAGGTGTAGGTAGACATTACAGTGAAATGCTGAATACAACAGGTGTAGGTAGACATTACAGTGAAATGCTGAATACAACAGGTGTAGTAGACCTTACAGTGAAATGCTGAATACAACAGGTGTAGTAGACCTTACAGTGAAATGCTGAATACAACAGGTGTAGGTAGACATTACAGTGAAATGCTGAATACAACAGGTGTAGGTAGACCTTACAGTGAAATGCTGAATACAACAGGTGTAGTAGACCTCACAGTGAAATGCTGAATACAACAGGTGTAGGTAGACATTACAGTGAAATGCTGAATACAACAGGTGTAGGTAGACATTACAGTGAAATGCTGAATACAACAGGTGTAGGTAGACATTACAGTGAAATGCTGAATACAACAGGTGTAGGTAGACCTTACAGTGAAATGCTGAATACAACAGGTGTAGTAGACCTCACAGTGAAATGCTGAATACAACAGGTGTAGGTAGACATTACAGTGAAATGCTGAATACAACAGGTGTAGTAGACATTACAGTGAAATGCTGAATACAACAGGTGTAGGTAGACATTACAGTGAAATGCTGAATACAACAGGTGTAGGTAGACATTACAGTGAAATGCTGAATACTACAGGTGTAGTAGACCTCACAGTGAAATGCTGAATACAACAGGTGTAGTAGACCTCACAGTGAAATGCTGAATACAACAGGTGTAGACCTTACAGTGAAATGCTGAATACAACAGGTGTAGTAGACCTCACAGTGAAATGCTGAATACAACAGGTGTAGTAGACCTCACAGTGAAATGCTGAATACAACAGGTGTAGTAGACCTTACAGTGAAATGCTGAATACAACAGGTGTAGTAGACCTTACAGTGAAATGCTGAATACAACAGGTGTAGTAGACCTTACAGTGAAATGCTGAATACAACAGGTGTAGTAGACCTCACAGTGAAATGCTGAATACAACAGGTGTAGGTAGACATTACAGTGAAATGCTGAATACAACAGGTGTAGTAGACCTCACAGTGAAATGCTGAATACAACAGGTGTAGTAGACCTCACAGTGAAATGCTGAATACAACAGGTGTAGTAGACCTCACAGTGAAATGCTGAATACAACAGGTGTAGTAGACCTCACAGTGAAATGCTGAATACAACAGGTGTAGGTAGACATTACAGTGAAATGCTGAATACAACAGGTGTAGGTAGACATTACAGTGAAATGCTGAATACAACAGGTGTAGGTAGACATTACAGTGAAATGCTGAATACAACAGGTGTAGGTAGACATTACAGTGAAATGCTGAATACAACAGGTGTAGGTAGACATTACAGTGAAATGCTGAATACAACAGGTGTAGTAGACCTTACAGTGAAATGCTGAATACAACAGGTGTAGTAGACCTCACAGTGAAATGCTGAATACAACAGGTGTAGTAGACCTCACAGTGAAATGCTGAATACAACAGGTGTAGTAGACCTTACAGTGAAATGCTGAATACAACAGGTGTAGTAGACCTCACAGTGAAATGCTGAATACAACAGGTGTAGTAGACCTCACAGTGAAATGCTGAATACAACAGGTGTAGTAGACCTTACAGTGAAATGCTGAATACAACAGGTGTAGTAGACCTCACAGTGAAATGCTGAATACAACAGGTGTAGGTAGACATTACAGTGAAATGCTGAATACAACAGGTGTAGGTAGACATTACAGCATTACTTTACAAGCCCTTAACCAACAATGCAGGCTTAAGAAAAAGTGTTAATTAAGAAAGTATTTACTAAAAGAAACTGAAGTAAAAAATATTAAAATTAAATAAAAAACAGAGAGTAGTGGCAGTGTAAAAATGGGGGGTGGGGACCATAAAAATAGTCCGGGTAGTCATTTGATTATCTGCTCAGCAGTCTTATGGCTTTGGGGTAGAAGCTGCTAAGTAGTCCTTATGTCAACATCCACAGGTTGATCTCTGTTAAGTAGCCCTTATGTCAACATCCACAGGTTGATCTCTGTTAAGTAGCCCTTATGTCAACATCCACAGGTTGATCTCTGTTAAGTAGTCCTTATGTCAACATCCACAGGTTGATCTCTGTTAAGTAGTCCTTATGTCAACCTCCACAGGTTGATCTCTGTTAAGTAGTCCTTATGTCAACCTCCACAGGTTGATCTCTGTTAAGTAGTCCTTATGTCAATATCCACAGGTTGATCTCTGTTAAGTAGCCCTTATGTCAACATCCACAGGTTGATCTCTGTTAAGTAGTCCTTATGTCAACATCCACAGGTTGATCTCTGTTAAGTAGTCCTTATGTCAACATCTGCAGGTTGATCTTTGTTAAGTAGCCCTTATGTCAACTGCCACAAGTTGATCTCTGTTAAGTAGTCCTTATCTCAACATCTGCAGGTTGATCTCTGTTAAGAAGTGGTTAGGTGTTTAGTGTTACTAGATAGCTATACATTATATTCCTGATGAGACTTTCTCTCAGTTCATGATCACTCCCAGCATTTACTGTACTGTACAACAGCAAGCAGTATTTGTTGAATGTCTCCTTACTTAATCACTGTGGTGTAAATCAGGCCACCTCTGAAAGGAAGACACTATGGTGTAAATCAGGCCACCTCTGAAAGGAAGACACTATGGTGTAAATCAGGCCACCTCTGAAAGGAAGACACTATGGTGTAAATCAGGCCACCTCTGAAAGGAAGACACTATGGTGTAAATCAGGCCACCTCTGAAAGGAAGACACTATGGTGTAAATCACACACACACACACACACACACACACACACACACACACACACACACACACACACACACACACACACACACACACACACACACACACACACACACACACACACACACACACACACACACACACACACACACACACACACACACCTACAATATGTCACCACAAATCAAACACAAGCTGATGCAGAATCTAATCCAACATCCTTCCCGCTTTTATGTCCAATTGTACCATGACGGGGATTATTTATTCATGTCAGAGATTTTAACAATATTAAAATAAACTGGTCAAATGATCAATTACTTAAATCCAAAATGTAACTCGGGGATTCAATCCCTATCTCAGGAGATCTGTGGTATAGAGTGATTGATTTATAGAGTGATTGATTCATAGAGTGATTGATTCATAGAGTGATTGATTCATAGAGTATTTGATTCATAGAGTGATTGATTCATAGAGTGATTGATTTATAGAGTGATTGATTTATAGAGTGATTGATTCATAGAGTGATTGTTTTTTAAATTTTAATCGCGCTATAGCACGGATATTACGTGATACGAATTGAATCTAGACCTAGGACCTGTCTCTGGAAAATCTCCCACAACTAGAACTATGAGATGAATCTAGACCTAGGACTTGTCTCTGGAAAATCCCCCACAACTAGAACTATGAGATGAATCTAGACCTAGGACCTGTCTCTGGAAAATCCCCCACAACTAGAACTATGAGATGAATCTAGACCTAGGACCTGTCTCTGGAAAATCCCCACAACTAGAACTATGAGGTGTACTATCCCTTTAAAGCCTGAGGTCTGACGTCACAATGTCTTTAAACACCTGGTAAAGTGGTCCTTATGTCAACATCCACAGGTTGATCTCTGTTAAGTAGCCCTTATGTCAACATCCACAGGTTGATCTCTGTTAAGTAGCCCTTATGTCAACACCCACAGGTTGATCTTTGTTAAGTAGCCCTTATGTCAACTGCCACAAGTTGATCTCTGTTAAGTAGTCCTTATCTCAACATCTGCAGGTTGATCTCTGTTAAGTAGCCCTTATGTCAACATCCACAGGTTGATCTCTGTTAAGTAGCCCTTATGTCAACATCCACAGTTTGATCTCTGTTAAGTAGCCCTTATGTCAACATCCACAGGTTGATCTCTGTTAAGTAGTCCTTATGTCAACTGCCACAAGTTGATCTCTGTTAAGTAGTCCTTATGTCAACATCTGCAGGTTGATCTCTGTTAAGTAGCCCTTATGTCAACTGCCACAAGTTGATCTCTGTTAAGTAGTCCTTATCTCAACATCTGCAGGTTGATCTCTGTTAAGAAGTGGTTAGGTGTTTAGTGTTACTAGATAGCTATACATTATATTCCTGATGAGACTTTCTCTCAGTTCATGATCACTCCCAGCATTTACTGTACTGTACAACAGCAAGCAGTATTTGTTGAATGTCTCCTTACTTAATCACTGTGGTGTAAATCAGGCCACCTCTGAAAGGAAGACACTATGGTGTAAATCAGGCCACCTCTGAAAGGAAGACACTATGGTGTAAATCAGGCCACCTCTGAAAGGAAGACACTATGGTGTAAATCAGGCCACCTCTGAAAGGAAGACACTATGGTGTAAATCAGGCCACCTCTGAAAGGAAGACACTATGGTGTAAATCACACACACACACACACACACACACACACACACACACACACACACACACACACACACACACACACACACACACACACACACACACACACACACACACACACACACACACACACACACACACACACACACACACACACACACACACACACACACACACACACACACCCTACAATATGTCACCACAAATCAAACACAAGCTGATGCAGAATCTAATCCAACATCCTTCCCGCTTTTATGTCCAATTGTACCATGACGGGGATTATTTATTCATGTCAGAGATTTTAACAATATTAAAATAAACTGGTCAAATGATCAATTACTTAAATCCAAAATGTAACTCGGGGATTCAATCCCTATCTCAGGAGATCTGTGGTATAGAGTGATTGATTTATAGAGTGATTGATTTATAGAGTGATTGATTCATAGAGTGATTGATTTATAGAGTGATTTGATTCATAGAGTATTTGATTCATAGAGTGATTGATTCATAGAGTGATTGATTTATAGAGTGATTGATTTATAGAGTGATTGATTCATAGAGTGATTGTTTTTTAAATTTTAATTTATAGCACGGATATTCGTGAGTACGATTGAATTTAGACCTTAGGACCTGTCTCTGGAAAATCTCCCACAACTAGAACTATGAGATGAATCTAGACCTAGGACCTGTCTCTGGAAAATCTCCCACAACTAGAACTATGAGATGAATCTAGACCTAGGACCTGTCTCTGGAAAATCTCCCACAACTAGAACTATGAAATGAATCTGGACCTAGGACCTGTCTCTGGAAAATCCCCCACAACTAGAACTATGAGGTGTACTATCCCTTTAAAGCCTGAGGTCTGACGTCACAATGTCTTTAAACACCTGGTAAAGTGTCCTTACACAAACAATGAGGAAAAAGGAAGACGCTGTCTTCAAGAAGAGATCACCTAATGAACACTTGTGGCACCACCTGGTGGCCGAAGTTTGTAATTAAGACATCAAAAATGACACCTGGAAAATGGCTGATCTCACCAGCCTGTGAAAGCAGGAAATCTGCTCATCCGAAAGGTCTCGTATATTGTTAAAAAGGTGTGTTTCTGAAATTCAATGCAACGTGATCGTAAGATGTCCTGAGACACCCGAATACTTAAAATATATTTTTTAAATAACATAACATTTGGCAAAATATGTGAAATGTTTGTGACGCTACTCTTCCTGGGGGTTTATTACGGATCCCTACTAGTTCCTGCCAAGGCGGCAGCTACTCTTCCTGGGGTTTATTACGGATCCCTACTAGTTCCTGCCAAGGCGGCAGCTACTCTTCCTGGGGTTTATTATGGATCCCCATTAGTTCCTGCCAAGGCGGCAGCTACTCTTCCTGGGGTTTATTACGGATCCCTACTAGTTCCTGCCAAGGCGGCAGCTACTCTTCCTGGGGTTTATTATGGATCCCCATTAGTTCCTGCCAAGGCGGCAGCTACTCTTCCTGGGGTTTATTATGGATCCCCTTTAGTTCCTGCCAAGACGGCAGCTACTCTTCCTGGGGTTTATTATGGATCCCCATTAGTTCCTGTCAAGGCGGCAGCTACTCTTCCTGGGGTTTATTATGGATCCCCATTAGTTCCTGCCAAGGCAGCAGCTACTCTTCCTGGGGTTTATTATGGATCCCCATTAGTTCCTGCCAAGGCGGCAGCTACTCTTCCTGGGGTTTATTATGGATCCCCTTTAGCAACCTGAGCAGGCAGCAGCTACTCTTCCTGGGGTTTATTATGGATCCCTACTAGTTCCTGCCAAGGCAGCAGCTACTCTTCCTGGGGTTTATTATGGATCCCCTTTAGTAACCTGAGCAGGCAGCAGCTACTCTTCCTGGGGTTTATTATGGATCCCCATTAGTAACCTGCCAAGGCAGCAGCTACTCTTCCTGGGGTTTATTATGGATCCCCATTAGTAACCTGCCAAGGCAGCAGCTACTCTTCCTGGGGTTTATTATGGATCCCCATTAGTAACCTGCCAAGGCAGCAGCTACTCTTCCTGGGGTTTATTATGGATCCCCATTAGTTCCTGCCAAGGCAGCAGCTACTCTTCCTGGGGTTTATTATGGATCCCCAGTAGTTCCTGCCAAGGCAACAGCTACTCTTCCAGGGGGTTATGATGGATCCCCATTAGTTCCTGCCAAGGCAGCAGCTACTCTTCCTGGGGTTTATTATGGATCCCCATTACTTCCTGCCAAAGCAACAGCTACTCTTCCTGGGGTTTATTATGGATCCCCATTAGTTCCTGCCAAGGCAGCAGCTACTCTTCCTGGGGTCCAGCAACTTAAGTCAGTTACATACAGTTTAAAATACTACATTTCAGAACACCTTACCCAACACAGGCCACCACATATTAACAATACACTTCCATGTGCACATGTGTGTAGATTGCGTGTCTTATTTATAGGTGTGTCTATTCACAGTCCCCGCTGTTCCATAAGGAGTTTTTTTAATCTGTTTTTTAAAATCTAATTTTACCACTGCATCAGTTACCTGTTGTGGAATAGAGTTCCATGTAGTCATGGCTCTATGTAGTACTGTGGAATAGAGTTCCATGTAGTCATGGCTCTATGTAGTACTGTGGAATAGAGTTCCATGTAGTCATGGCTCTATGTAGTACTGTGGAATAGAGTTCCATGTTGTCATGGTTCTATGTAGGACTGTGGAATAGAGTTCCATGTAGTCATGGCTCTATGTAATACTGTGGAATAGAGTTCCATGTAGTCATGGCTCTATGTAATACTGTGGAATAGAGTTCCATGTAGTCATGGCTCTATGTAGTACTGTGGAATAGAGTTCCATGTAGTCATGGCTCTATGTAGTACTGTGGAATAGAGTTCCATGTAGTCATGGCTCTATGTAGTACTGTGGAATAGAGTTCCATGTAGTCATGGCTCTATGTAGTACTGTGGAATAGAGTTCCATGTAGTCATGGCTCTATGTAGTACTGTGGAATAGAGTTCCATGTAGTCATGGCTCTATGTAGTACTGTGGAATAGAGTTCCATGTAGTCATGGCTCTATGTAGTACTGTGGAATAGAGTTCCATGTAGTCATGGCTCTATGTAGTACTGTGGAATAGAGTTCCATGTAGTCATGGCTCTATGTAGTACTGTGGAATAGAGTTCCATGTAGTCATGGCTCTATGTAGTACTGTGGAATAGAGTTCCATGTAGTCATGGCTCTATGTAGTACTGTGGAATATAGTTCCATGTAGTCATGGCTCTATGTAGTACTGTGGAATAGAGTTCCATGTAGTCATGGCTCTATGTAGTACTGTGGAATAGAGTTCCATGTAGTCATGGCTCTATGTAGTACTGTGGAATAGAGTTCCATGTAGTCATGGCTCTATGTAGTACTGTGCGCCTCCCATAGTCTGTTCTTGACTTGGGGACTGTGAAGAGATGGCCTGTCTTGTGGTGGTTCATAAGCTGTGAGTCAGTAGTTTAGACAGACACCTTGGTGCATTCAGCTTGTCAACACCTCTCACAAAGATAAGTAATGATGAAGTCAATCTCTCCTCCACTGGAATCTCTCCATGAGAGACTGACATGCATGTCATTAATATAAGCTCTCGGTGTACATTTAAGGGTCAGCCGTGCTGCCCTCTTCTGAGACAATTGTAAATTTTCCAAGGTCCCTCTTTGTGGCACCTGACCACACGACTGAACAGTAGTCCAGGTGCGACAAAACTAGAATTTGTCGTACCTGCTTTGGACCTGCCTTGTTGATAGTGTTGTTAAGAAGGTAGAAACTAGGGCCTGTAGGACCTGCCTTGTTGATAGTGTTGTTAAGAAGGTAGAAACTAGAGCCTGTAGGACCTGCCTTGTTGATAGTGTTGTTAAGAAGGTAGAAACTAGGGCCTGTAGGACCTGCCTTGTTGACAGTGTTGTTAAGAAGGTAGAAACTAGGACCTGTAGGACCTGCCTTGTTGATAGTGTTGTTAAGAAGGTAGAAACTAGGGCCTGTAGGACCTGCCTTGTTGATAGTGTTGTTAAGAAGGTAGAAACTAGGGCCTGTAGGACCTGCCTTGTTGATAGTGTTGTTAAGAAGGTAGAACGAAACTAGGGCCTGTAGGACCTGCCTTGTTGATAGTGTTGTTAAGAAGGTAGAAACTAGAGCCTGTAGGACCTGCCTTGTTGATAGTGTTGTTAAGAAGGTAGAAACTAGGGCCTGTAGGATCTGCCTTGTTGATAGTGTTGTTAAGAAGGTAGAAACTAGGCCTGTAGGACCTGCCTTGTTGATAGTGTTGTTAAGAAGGCAGAAACTAGGCCTGTAGGACCTGCCTTGTTGATAGTGTTGTTAAGAAGGCAGAAACTAGGGCCTGTAGGACCTGCCTTGTTGATAGTGTTGTTAAGAAGGCAGAAACTAGGGCCTGTAGGACCTGCCTTGTTGATAGTGTTGTTAAGAAGGTAGAAACTAGGGCCTGTAGGACCTGCCTTGTTGATAGTGCTGATAAGAAGGTAGAAACTAGGGCCTGTAGGACCTGCCTTGTTGATAGTGTTGTTAAGAAGGTAGAAACTAGGGCCTGTAGGACCTGCCTTGTTGATAGTGCTGTTAAGAAGGTAGAAACTAGGGCCTGTAGGACCTGCCTTGTTGATAGTGTTGTTAAGAAGGTAGAAACTAGGGCCTGTAGGACCTGCCTTGTTGATAGTGTTGTTAAGAAGGTAGAAACTAGGGCCTGTAGGACCTGCCTTGTTGATAGTGTTGTTAAGAAGGTAGAAACTAGGGCCTGTAGGACCTGCCTTGTTGATAGTGTTGTTAAGAAGGTAGAAACTAGGGCCTGTAGGACCTGCCTTGTTGATAGTGTTGTTAAGAAGGTAGAAACTAGGGCCTGTAGGACCTGCCTTGTTGATAGTGTTGTTAAGAAAACTAGGTAGAAACTAGGTAGAAACTAGCCTGTAGGACCTGCCTTGTTGATAGTGTTGTTAAGAAGGTAGAAACTAGAGCCTGTAGGACCTGCCTTGTTGATAGTGTTGTTAAGAAGGTAGAAACTAGGGCCTGTAGGACCTGCCTTGTTGATAGTGCTGATAAGAAGGTAGAAACTAGGGCCTGTAGGACCTGCCTTGTTGATAGTGTTGTTAAGAAGGTAGAAACTAGGGCCTGTAGGACCTGCCTTGTTAAGAAGGTAGAGCAGCACTTTATTATGGAAATACTTCTCCCCATCTTAGCTACTGTTGCATCACCATGTTTTGACCATGACAGTCATCTCAACTTGCTCAATTTCCACATTATTTATTACAAGATTTAGTTGAGGTTTATGGTTTACTGGAAGATTTGTCCCAAATAAAATGCTTTTAGTTTTTGAAATATTTAGGGCTAACTTATTCCTTGCCACCCACTCTGAAACTAACAGATAACAGGCTGATTGGTCGGCTATTTGAGCCAGTAAATGGGGCTTTACTTATTCTTGGGTAGTGGAATTACCTTCGTTTCCCTCCAGGCCTGAGGGCACACACTTTCTAGCAGGCTTAGATTGAAGATATGGCAAATAGGAATGGTAATATCGTCCACTATTATCCTCAGTAATTTCCCATCCAATTTGTCAGACCCTGGTGGCTTGTCATCGTTGATAGACAACAATAATTGTTTTACCTCTTCCACACTCACTTTACGGAATTCAAAATTACAACGCTTGTCTTTCATAATTTGATCAGTTATACTTCGATGTGTAGTTGTTGCTGGGACGTCATGTCTTAGTTTGCTAATCTTGCCAATGAAAACATAAATTATAGTACGACACTGGCCATTACAGATGTAGTCAGTCATGTCAGAAGATAGCAGGCTCATTTACTTACCAAAAACAGCTGTCAATTCCAATAAACATCATCACGTTTTGAAGTTCGCTTTCCTAACCGCAACACTATCATGAATCTAGCAAAGAAGTTTATTAGCACATTTCTCACACTTTCCTTTAGCCGTGGAGGGTCGAAGGCTTGCCTCGGGAAAGTGCAGGTGGGTTGCCTAGCAGCACGTGCCTGTGAGTCAACGTCTTGCGTAGCGCAGACAAATTCCCATGATTTATGAATCTGTTCGGACCGAACAGCTAAAATGACTTTGTAAAAACCTATGTCAACTAATAAGGAGAACAACAACTAAAAAATAAATACACTATGGCATTCTCTAATCATAAACTATGTAATACATTATGGCATTCTCTAATCATAAACTATGTAATACATTATGGCATTCTCTAATCATAAACTATGTAATACACTATGGCATTCTCTAATCATAAACTATGTAATACATTATGGCATTCTCTAATCATAAACTATGTAATACACTATGGCATTCTCTAATCATAAACTATGTAATACATTATGGCATTCTCTAATCATAAACTATGTAATACATTATGGCATTCTCTAATCATAAACTATGTAATACACTATGGCATTCTCTAATCATAAACTATGTAATACATTATGGCATTCTCTAATCATAAACTATGTAATACACTATGGCATTCTCTAATCATAAACTATGTAATACATTATGGCATTCTCTAATCATAAACTATGTAATACATTATGGCATTCTCTAATCATAAACTATGTAATACATTATGGCATTCTCTAATCATAAACTATGTAATACATTATGGCATTCTCTAATCATAAACTATGTAATACACTATATTCTCTAATCATAAACTATGTAATACATTATGGCATTCTCTAATCATAAACTATGTAATACATTATGGCATTCTCTAATCATAAACTATGTAATACACTATGGCATTCTCTAATCATAAACTATGTAATACATTATGGCATTCTCTAATCATAAACTATGTAATACATTATGGCATTCTCTAATCATAAACTATGTAATACATTATGGCATTCTCTAAATATAAACTATGTAATGGTTTTCCTCCTCTTCTGAGGCGGAGTAGGAAGGATCGGACCAATATGCAGCGTGGTGCGTGTCCATGTTAATATTTATTTAAACTGAACACGAAACAAAATAACAAGAGAACGAACAAAAACGAAACAGTTCTGTCTGGTGCAGACACAGAGACAGAAAACATAGAACGCCCACCCCAACTCACGCCCTGACCAAACTAACACAGAGACATAAAAAAGGAACTAAGGACAGGACGTGACAATTAGTAAGAGACATTTTGGTATATTTGTGGGCCAAATTTTTACTTATTCAACTTAAGTGATGCAAATCACACATAGCTTTTTTTTTTTGTATAGCAAAATCACGTCAATTTGTCTTTCCAGAAATATGTTAGTTGGGGTCTTCTTGGGCAGTACTAATCACTTCCATGCTAAGGAAAACTGTGTCCGGGTTCCTAAAGGCTATACGGTATATTTCTGGAGTGTTTATTCGATGGCCTTCTTATCTTCTTATCTATAAATTAATTTCAATGAAAAACTTTAATAGGAAAAAAGGAACATGGATCATTTTTCAAAATGTATTTAATATTAATATTCATCATTTTAGGAAGATAAAACACCTGTAAAGTAGAATAACCCAACGGCACCTTAAAGCATATAAACGCTGTTACAAAAATACATAATAAATGGCATTGTTTTAAGATATACAAAAGTCTATTGCAAAACAGGGTCTCAAGGGCCCGGAACCTGATCTCAAGGGCCCGGAACCTGATCTCAAGGGCCCGGAACCTGATCTCAAGGGCCCGGAACCTGATCTCAAGGGCCCGGAACCTGATCTCAAGGGCCCGGAACCTGATCTCAAGGGCCCGGAACCTGATCTCAAGGGCCCGGAACCTGAACTCAAGGGCCCGGAACCTGATCTCAAGGGCCCGGAACCTGATCTCAAGGGCCCGGAACCTGATCTCAAGGGCCCGGAACCTGAACTCAAGGGCCCGGAACCCAAGGGCCCGGAACCTGATCTCAAGGGCCCAGAACCTGATCTCAAGGGCCCGGAACCTGATCTCAAGGGCCCGGAACCTGATCTCAAGGGCCCGGAACCTGATCAAGGGCCCGGAACCTGATCTCAAGGGCCCGGAACCTGATCTCAAGGGCCCAGAACCTGATCTCAAGGGCCCAGAACCTGATCTCAAGGGCCCGGAACCTGATCTCAAGGGCCCGGAACCTGAACTCAAGGGCCCGGAACCTGATCTCAAGGGCCCGGAACCTGATCTCAAGGGCCCGGAACCTGATCTCAAGGGCCCGGAACCTGAACTCTCCCGGAACCCAAGGGCCCGGAACCTGATCTCAAGGGCCCAGAACCTGATCTCAAGGGCCCGGAACCTGATCTTGATCTCAAGGGCCCGGAACCTGATCTCAAGGGCCTGGAACCTGATCTCAAGGGCCCGGAACCTGATCTCAAGGGCCCGGAACCTGATCTCAAGGGCTCGGAACCTGATCTCAAGGGCCCTGAATCCCTTTTTTGGTCTTGCCAGCATGTGAAGAAAGGGAAAGGAACATTTTGTGAAATACGTTTATCTGAAGGGTTAAGAGTTTATCTAACTGCATCAGATAAAACAGCTATTTATACAAACGTAAAACCATAAAATATAGGATATCACATTCTCAAGTCCCCAAAAAACACGAGATCTGCTTCCTACCTCCTGTTTATGTGGAGCCTGAGTGCACACTATGAGCAGTTCCTGTAAGTGATTACATCTTTCGCGGATGCATGAGCATCTTTAACTTATAGTAGAAGATAACATCAACAACAGGGCAATAGGACTAGACACTGACTGGTATGGTACGAATGGTTGTACACAGGGCATTATGGGTACTGTAGTACATCATGCTACAGTCTCCATGGTCTATACTGTACTACAAAACAGCACATCAGCTCCATGGTTAGATGAATTCTACACATCGTATAGAATTCCCTTTAGATTCCCCTGTCCTGAGAATAAAATAATGTCCTTCTTGAACAGTTTGTCTTGGTCCTCTCTCTCTCTGAGCTTCTGCTCAGGGTTTGTCTTGGTCCTCTCTCTCTCTGAGCTTCTGCTCAGGGTTTGTCTTGGTCCTCTCTCTCAGGGTTTGAGCAACAAGTGTTGTTGCTAGTCAAGTCCGAGTCAAGTCCGAGTCAAGTCAAGTCCGAGTCAAGTCCGAGTCAAGTCCGAGTCAAGTCTCAAGTCCTAAACTTTGAGTTTTGAGTCCCAAACAAGTCATAATGTGCTCTTCACCTAATGTAATACCATTTAATATTTTTAACAAGAGCAATAGTTAGTATATTACATTTACACAAATCATATATATTGATTATTGGTCCTTTTTCTTCGCTAAAACACGTGACTTGAGAGTACAGGGATAGCTAGCTTGATTCAATATAATTCTGTTGATATACTGTAATAACTCCTGCTGTATAAATAAAGCTTGATTTGATTCAAAAGAATCACAACACTTCAACTACTACTTCCTTTAATATTCTACAGACCCCCCAAAAAAAAAAAAAACATGAGTTTCCTGTGTTCTATATATATTTCCACACTGTGGGGTTGGAATAATACTGTGAAATTGTTAAAATTATGATAATGCCCCTTTAATGTAAGAGGTTTGAAAAGACAGCCAGAAGTTTCAGCCTGTTTTTGGTGGGATAGAGTTTTGACCTGTCTGGTGACATTACCAGGCAGTAAATGAGTTAATAGACCAATGAGAAAGAGAGTTCCAAAACCTCTCTACCAATAACAGCTAGTTGTCAGTTTCACCACTCTGGTGACATCACCAGGCGGTAAATGAGTTAATAGACCAATAAGAAAGAGAGTTCCAAAACCTCTCTACCAATAACAGCTAGTTGTCAGTTTCACCACTCCCAGACACTCCCAGCAAAAAAATGTATTATAAAAAAAACCTCTTTGCTACAACCTCTTTGCTAAGAATCCATTTTTGTTTCTTTTTGACCATTTTGATTGAAAACAATCACAGTAAGATCCTTGTTACCCAGAAATGAGTTAATATTGAGATAATAACAGCTGCATTGGGACCTTTATGGAAAACAAAAACTAAAGACACATTTCAATAGTACAGAGAAAGAGGCTAAAGAAGGTTTGAACACTTAACTTGTGGGCTTTTTGTACGATAAATGACAGTATTGGTGCCAGTGTAGAATGTGCTGTTTCTTGTCAAGTCTATTAGCGGTGGTATTAGGGGTATCACTCTGACCTTTATCAATAAAGGTGTGTTGAAAAAGGCTAGTATGAGGAGGTGCTGTTGTCTTTATTCAGGCCTTGGAGGATGTTGGTCAGCCTGGTCCTCTTCATCTACACTGAGATCTAGACGCAGGTTCTCCAGAGTCTGTCTCATTTGCATGGTGGACTCCTTACGTCTGCAGAGCAAATGAGGGTGTGTTTGTGTCCTGCAGTTCAAACAGTATCACTCTCTCCCTCTGCTCTCCCTCTCTGCTCGCCCTCTCTGCTCGCCCTCTCTGCTCGCCCTCTCTGCTCGCCCTCTCTGATCGCCCTCTCTGATCGCCCTCTCTGATCGCCCTCTCTGATCGCCCTCTCTGCCTCTGCCTGCCTCTCTGCTCGCCCTCTGCTCTGATCTCCCTCTCTGATCTCCCTCTCTGATCTCCCTCTCTCTGCTCTCCCTCTCTGCCTCTCCCTGCCTCTGCTCTGCCTCTCTGCTCTGCCTCTGCTCTGCCTCTGCTCTGCCTCTGCTCTGCCTCTGCTCTGCCTCTGCTCTCTGATCGCCCTCTCTGATCGCCCTCTCTGATCTCCCTCTCTGATCTCCCCTCTGATCTGCTATCCCTCTGATCTCCCTCTGATCTCCCTCTGATCTCCCTCTCTGATCTCCCTCTCTGATCTCCCTCTCTGATCTCCCTCTCTGATCTCCCTCTCTGATCTCCCTCTCTGATCTGCCTCTCTTTCTAGTCTCTCCCTCTCTGATCTCCGTCTCTCTCTTTCATCGAACCTTTATTTTCTAAACCACGTACTTGAGTTGAAGGTGCTGATCCAGGAGCTGTCTCTGTAGTCTGTTGGAGGTCTCTCTCTCCTCTGTCAGTTCCCTCTGGGTGTGGCGGCACTGAGCGTCTCTACGACTGGACTCCTCCTCCGCCTCGTTCAGCTGACGCTTCAGGGAACGCATCCTCTGGGTCATCTGATGGAGAGAGGTTATAGGTCATTGGGTCAACTTCAGAGGGCTACCATATCAAACTGCACATTACGCATCACAACACTCAGAGGTATAACAGAGGTATCACGTCAATAAATAACATCCACTTATACAAAGTTATCTCATTAAACATTATTATTTAACAAGAGATCCTGGAAGTCCTATCAGGAACACAGTATAAATAAACTTGTGTTTACAGACAAAATGAATGTAACTAGGATTCACTGTCCATCTGACATGGCTCTCCTGTGTTAGTAACTTTAAAGTGTCCGAGCAGGTCCTTCTGCTTCTTACCACACACACACACACACACACACACACACACACACACACACACACACACACACACACACACACACACACACACACACACACACACAGTACCACACACACACACACACACACACACACACACACACACACACACACACACACACACACAGTCCTAGTAGCGTAGTGGTGGTGTTAGTGCAGGTATCCTACCAGGTCCTTCTGCTTCGTACCACACACACACACACACACACGCACACACACCTAGTAGCGTAGTGGTGGTGTTAGTGCAGGTATCCTACCAGGTCCTTCTGCTCTGTAACGATCTTCTGTTCCTCCTCCAGCTGACCAGACAGTTCGTTAATCTTCCTCTCCAGTTTACTGATGGTGTTGCTCATCACCACCTTGTTCCTGCACAGGAGAACTCCGTTAATACACCAGTCCACAAACACTGTGTAGTCGTCCTGTAGATACAAAAATAGACGTACCTCTCCTCCACTCTGAGAGCGTTCTCCAGCTCCTTGACCCGGTTCTCTGTCTTAGTGATCACATCCACCTGGACTCTGGAGCTGTGAAGTTCCTCCATCGCCACACGCAGGTCACGCAGCTACAGTACACCACAGGAAGGAACGTTACAGTACACCACAGGAAGGAACGTTACAGTACACCACAGGAAGGAACGTTACAGTACACCACAGGAAGGAACATTACAGTACACCACAGGAAGGAACGTTACAGTACACCACAGGAAGGAACGTTACAGTACACCACAGGAAGGAACGTTACAGTACACCACAGGAAGGAACGTTACAGTACACCACAGGAAGGAATGTTACAGTACACCACAGGAAGGAACGTTACAGACCACCACAGGAAGGAACGTTACAGTACACCACAGGAAGGAATGTTATAGTACATCACAGGAAGGAATGTTACAGACACCACAGGAAGGAACGTTACAGTACACCACAGGAAGGAACGTTACAGTACACCACAGGAAGGAATGTTACAGTACACCACAGGAAGGAACGTTACAGACCACCACAGGAAGGAATGTTACAGACACCACAGGAAGGAACGTTACAGTACACCACAGGAAGGAACGTTACAGTACACCACAGGAAGGAACGTTAGACACCACAGGAAGGAATGTTACAGTACACCACAGGAAGGAACGTTAGACACCACAGGAAGGAATGTTACAGTACACCACAGGAAGGAATGTTACAGTACACCACAGGAAGGAATGTTATAGTACACCACAGGAAGGAATGTTACAGACACCACAGGAAGGAACGTTACAGACCACCACAGGAAGGAACGTTAGACACCACAGGAAGGAACGTTACAGACCACCACAGGAAGGAATGTTATAGTACATCACAGGAAGGAATGTTACAGACACCACAGGAAGGAACGTTACAGTACACCACAGGAAGGAATGTTACAGTACACCACAGGAAGGAACGTTACAGACCACCACAGGAAGGAATGTTACAGACACCACAGGAAGGAATGTTACAGACACCACAGGAAGGAACGTTACAGTACACCACAGGAAGGAACGTTACAGTACACCACAGGAAGGAACGTTAGACACCACAGGAAGGAACGTTACAGTACACCACAGGAAGGAACGTTACAGTACACCACAGGAAGGAACGTTACAGTACACCACAGGAAGGAATGTTACAGTACACCACAGGAAGGAATGATACAGTACACCACAGGAAGAAATGTTAGACACCACAGGAAGGAATGTTAGACACCACAGGAAGGAATGTTACGGTACACCACAGGAAGGAATTTTACGGTACACCACAGGAAGGAATGTTACAGTACACCACAGGAAGGAATGTTACAGTACACCACAGGAAGGAATGTTACAGACACCACAGGAAGGAACGTTACAGACACCACAGGAAGGAATGTTACGGTACACCACAGGAAGGAATGTTACGGTACACCACGGGAAGGAATGTTACAGTACACCACGGGAAGGAATGTTACAGACACCACAGGAAGGAATGTTACGTACACCACAGGAAGGAATGTTACAGTACACCACAGGAAGGAATGTTACAGTACACCACAGGAAGGAATGTTACAGACACCACAGGAAGGAATGTTACAGACACCACAGGAAGGAACGTTACAGACACCACAGGAAGGAACGTTACAGTACACCACAGGAAGGAATGTTACACACCACAGGAAGGAATGTTACAGACACCACAGGAAGGAATGTTACAGACACCACAGGAAGGAATGTTAGACACCACAGGAAGGAATGTTACAGACACCACAGGAAGGAATGTTACAGACACCACAGGAAGGAATGTTACAGACACCACAGGAAGGAATGTTACAGTACACCACAGGTCGTTTGGTTTCCATTGCTACCGGGGTTTCTAAACCTTTGGGGCAGCAGGGTAGCCTAGTGGTTAGAGCGTTGGACTAGTAACTGGAAGGTTGCGAGTTCAAATCCCCGAGCTGACAAGGTACAAATCTGTCGTTCTGCCCCTGAACAAGGCAGTTAACCCACTGTTCCTAGGCCATCATTGAAAATAAGAATTTGTTCTTAATTGTCTTGCCTGGTAAAATAAAATAAATAAAAACATAGCTAAACATGAATCACAACAAATTCCCTACATACAACACCGATGTATAGACGGATCACGTAGCTACACCACAGGCTAACGTCCCCACCCTGCAGGTTACAACAGTTCCCGGTGAAAACCCAGCCATAGTTACTGTACCTGTCTCGTCAGGTTGATCTTCTCACTGTCCAGCTGCTCATTCACATATTTCTCCTGAATCAACTTCAGCTGGAGCTGTTCTGTCTGTGAAGAACACAACAGTCTGTTTTAGATAGTACTTCACACCCACTGGGGCACATCCTCAACAAAACAACCCTGTCCCCATTCGCTGCTGGCGAATCAGATCAACAGCAGAATATAATTAATTCTCACTGGCCAGGCATCAGTCAAGGAATCTTGGATTCAGTTAAAGTCCCAGAAGATTACATTTCATATTTAAATGATTTATGAGAATGTTTAGACTAACTATATTAATTGACGTGAACAGAGAACAGAATAACATTGGTTCAGTGTGGCATAGTGGTCAGGGGTCAGAGATCAGGCAGACAGACATACCTGTTCGATGGCTCTCTTGTGCTTCCTGGACCAACTCTGTTCACTGTCCTGCATCTCCTCCAGGTCGCTCTCAAGATCTATCGCTTTCTCCTGTGAAAGGAGAAACACGTCAACCAATCGAATCGAATCGCTCTATATAACACCTTTTCTACATTGGCAGTTGTGATAAAACACAATCAATCACACGTCCTTAGAAAGCTTTTTTTCCCAGCAGTTGTCACAGTGCTTTGACAGTAAACCTTCATTGACCTCAAAGACGAAGCTGAAAGAGAACCACGCCCATTTATCTGTATTCTAGAGCTACACGTAACCGCCAAAATAAAGGAAACACTTGAGTAAACGAAGGACCCAAAAGTATATGGAAAGCAGGTGGTTCCTGAGTTAATTAAGCAATTAACATCCCGTCATGCATAGCAAGTCCCAATTGTCCATTATTTTGGCTACCATGGCTAGAAGAGATCTCAGTGACTTTGAAAGAGGTGCTCTGTGTGTGTGTGTGTGTGTGTGTGTATCTCAGTCGACAGATCTCAACTCAATTGAACACTTATGGGAGATTCTGGAGCGGCACCTGAGACCAGTGTTTTCCACCACCGTCAACAAAACACCAAATGATGGAATTTATGGTGGAAGAAATGGTGTCACATCCCTCCAGTAGAGATCCAGACACCTGTAGAATGCATGCCGAGGTGGATTGAAAATGTTCTGGAGTCACATGGTGGCCCAACACCCTATTAAGACACTATGTTGGGTTTCCATTATTTTGGCAGTTACCTGTTCATCTACAGTATATCGCCCAAGGTTCATACAGTCTACTCTCTCTATATCTACAGTATATCTCCCAAGGTTCATACAGTCTACTCTCTCTATATCTACAGTATATCTCCCAAGGTTCATACAGTCTACTCTCTCTATATCTACAGTATATCTCCCACGGTTCATACAGTCTACTCTCTCTATATCTACAGTATATCTCCCAAGGTTCATACAGTCTACTGTCTCTATATTTACAGTATCATACAGTCTACTGTCTCTATATTTACAGTATCATACAGTCTACTGTCTCTATATCTACAGTATCATACAGTCTACTGTCTCTATATCTACAGTATCATACAGTCTACTGTCTCTATATCTACAGTATCATACAGTCTACTGTCTCTATATCTACAGTATCATACAGTCTACTGTCTCTATATCTACAGTATCATACAGTCTACTCTCTCTATATCTACAGTATCATACAGTCTACTGTTTCTATATCTACAGTATCATACAGTCTACTGTCTCTATATCTACAGTATATCTCCCACGGTTCATACAGTCTATTCTCTCTATATCTACAGTATCATACAGTCTACTCTCTCTATATCTACAGTATATTTGCTTGGCCAGGTCCTCTTTAAACTGGGCTTAGGGTTTATGGTGCTCTCTGTCTGTCTGTACCAACCTGAGCCTGTTTGAGTTGCTTGTCCAGGTCCTCCTTGGTCTGTGCAGCAGTCTGTAGCTCCATGGTCAGGTCCTCTACGGTCCTCTCTGCCTGCTTCAACTGCAGCTGAACTCTCTCTCTCAGCTGGATCTCCTCCTCCAGAGAACGCTCCTTATCTATCAGCTTATCGGACACCTGACAACACATACAGTTATCTATCAGATTACCTGACAACACGTACAGTTATCTATCAGCTTACCTGACACCTGACAACACATACAGTTATCTATCAGCTCACCTGACAACATATACAGTTATCTATTAGTTTATCTGACAACACATACAGTTATCTATCAGTTTACCTGACAACACACACAGTTATCTATTAGTTTATCTGACAACACATACAGTTATCTATCAGTTTACCTGACAACACATACAGTTATCTATCAGTTTACCTGACAACACATACAGTTATCTATTAGTTTATCTGACAACACATACAGTTATCTATCAGTTTACCTGACAACACATACAGTTATCTATCAGTTTACCTGACAACACATACAGTTATCTATCAGCTCACCTGACAACATATACAGTTATCTATTAGTTTATCTGACAACACATACAGTTATCTATCAGTTTACCTGACAACACACACAGTTATCTATCAGCTTACCTGACAACACATACAGTTAACTATCAGCTCACCTGACAACACATACAGTTATCTATCAGCTCACCTGACAACACATACAGTTATCTATTAGTTTATCTGACAACACATACAGTTATCTATCAGTTTACCTGACAACACATACAGTTATCTATCAGTTTACCTGACAACACATACAGTTATCTATCAGCTCACCTGACAACACATACAGTTATCTATTAGTTTATCTGACAACACATACAGTTATCTATCAGTTTACCTGACAACACATACAGTTATCTATCAGTTTACCTGACAACACATACAGTTATCTATCAGTTTACCTGACAACACATACAGTTATCTATCAGTTTACCTGACAACACATACAGTTATCTATCAGTTTACCTGACAACACACACAGTTATCTATTAGTTTATCTGACAACACATACAGTTATCTATCAGTTTACCTGACAACACATACAGTTATCTATCAGTTTACCTGACAACACATACAGTTATCTATCAGTTTACCTGACAACACACACAGTTATCTATCAGCTTACCTGACAACACACACAGTTATCTATCAGCTTACCTGACAACACACACAGTTATCTATCAGCTTACCTGACAACACATACAGTTAACTATCAGCTTACCTGACAACACATACAGTTATCTATTAGTTTATCTGACACCTGACAGAGTATAACAGAGTGTAAGAAATATACAATACACAGAGTGAAATAAAGAATACTATATCCATGCGTAAATCAGAACAATCACATATGGACACACATGTCACAGTATGGGTCAGGTAGGTGACACAATCACGATGGCTGTAAACACGTTTCCACTGAAGCAGAAATGACTTTCAAAAGCCAATCTTAAGCAGAATTGATCTGCATTTGACTACAGTAAGACCTGTAAGGCCCGTGTCCTCATCTACCTGTCCCTGGAGACGGCTGACAGTCTGCTGGGCTCTCTGCAGCTCCTGACCCTTCTCCAGTATCCTCTCTTCCAGCTCCTTTACCCTCAGCTGGTCACCATCTCGTAGCTTCTGGTGCAGACTGAGCTCTGCTGAGGCTTGGGTGGCTCTCTGTTGGGCCTCCCCTAGCTGTGGAGGGAGAGTAATGTCACGCAAATATACAAAGCAAACGATCTAGGGTTAATGTAATGTACACTGAGGGTGTTACATTTAAAACTGGTCCAGTGTCTATACGGGGTCTGCCCTTTTCAGTGTTAAATGAACACAATGCTTAGTGCCAAGCCTCATTTGTATATTTCCCAGAGTGCCTTGACTTTCGAGTGAATTGTAGAGTTATACCCCCCCGTGACTGTATTTGTTGGTGACAGAGACATGGATGTTGCATTCATCAATATTCAGTCCTGTGGACTTTGCCACGTGAGATCCTGTTATCAACACAATACAACACATATTTCACGAGGCCTTATTTTGAGGGTCCAGGTTTACCCTAATACAGTGTCTTGAAACTCCTGGTTTACAGGCCACATCAGGCTTGCAAAGTCACATTATGCTGGCTTGCAAAGTGAGTTGTAATTCCTATTGGAATCCAGCCAGCGTAGGGCTATCCAACATTTAAATGTTGTATTCACCCACAACCTGCATTTAGAACGACTGAACAGGTTGGGAAGACTAAGCTATGATGCAACTTCAAGCATCTAACCTGGAACAGCCACTACAGTAATGGGAACAAGTCCAATGAAGAGATTGGATCAGTTTAGAAAAATGTTATTTGTATTTGAGTAGCAAAAACATAGATATTGAAACAAAACAACAAAAAATCTCCCTGCAATAGAGCATGCTGGGAAACATAATGTTGAGCGTGGGTTTTGTTTTAACACTGTTTATTAACAACAACACTGGGGTTATTTCACACCAATGAGTATTTAATTTAACACTTACAGAGTTAATGTAACTCCTGAATCAACACAAGGAAATGTTACACGAATTCAATTTCGAATTTCAACAATCTTCAAGTTGTGGCATTGGAATCGAATTGGAATTAGAATGTTTGGAATGTTTGAATTGGAATTAGAATCTTTGGAATGTTTGAATTGGAATTAGAATGTTTGGAATGTTTGAATTGGAATTAGAATGTTTGAATTGGAATAGTAAAAAAAAATACATCTTTGTAATTTAACTGAACAAAAGTACTGCATGATTTGTTTTTAAATCATTTTAACCTGTATTTCTATACTCCCTGAAAGCTTGAGGGAAATTCATTTGAATATGTGGAATAGTTTGGGATAATACTGAATTAAGAATTTAATTATTGGAATTTACCTAACAATAAAATTGAAAGGAAATTAAATTATCTCTGAATTTAAAGACTGACCTGGAATTTGAATAGTATTAAAATGAATTTACAGGACGAGGGAATTTAATTTGAATTAAATTTGTGGAATTAACCACAACCCTTGAAGCTACATTATAGGTGTGTAAAGTGAACAGACCTGTACCTCAGTCTCCAGTCTGAAGACTGACTCTGATCTCTCTCACGCACACACACACACACACACACACACACACACACACACACAAGTATAATAATGCAACTGTACCTCAGTCTCCAGTCTGAAGACAGTGTCACTGAGCTCTGATGTCCTCTTGTCCCGTGTCTCCTTGGCCCCCGCTAGCTCCTCCAACTGTCTCTCAGACAGCCACAGCTTCTCGGACAGACCCTCGGCATGGAGCGTCTGTTTCTCCAGCGCCTCCTATAGGGGACATGGTGTAGGACAGACACAGGGGCTGGGGCTGAAATGGAACCCTACTTGTTACACAGTGCACTAATTTTGAGCAGGGCCATGGTAGGGACATTTTTGGTTGCACACAGGGGCTCACGCAAGGCAGACACATAGGCCCAGCTAACTGACAGGTCTGTGGTGGAAAAGGCCCAGCTGACTGACAGGTCTGTGGTAGAATAGGCACAGCTGACTGACAGGTCTGTGGTAGAATGGGCCCAGCTAACTGACAGGTCTGTGGTAGAATGGGCCCAGCTGACTGACTGACAGGTCTGTGGTGGAATAGGCCCAGCTGACTGACTGACAGGTCTGTGGTGGAATAGGCCCAGCTGACTGACTGACAGGTCTGTGGTAGAATAGGCCCAGCTGACTGACTGACTGACAGGTCTGTGGTAGAATAGGCCCAGCTGACTGACTGACAGGTCTGTGGTGGAATAGGCCCAGCTGACTGACTGACAGGTCTGTGGTGGAATAGGCCCAGCTGACTGACTGACAGGTCTGTGGTAGAATAGGCCCAGCTGACTGACTGACAGGTCTGTGGTAGAATAGGCCCAGCTGACTGACTGACAGGTCTGTGGTAGAATAGGCCCAGCTGACTGACTGACAGGTCTGTGGTAGAATAGGCCCAGCTGAATGACTGACAGGTCTGTGGTAGAATAGGCCCAGCTGACTGACTGACAGGTCTGTGGTAGAATAGGCCCAGCTGACTGACTGACAGGTCTGTGGTAGAATAGGCCCAGCTGACTGACTGACAGGTCTGTGGTAGAATAGGGCCAGCTGACTGACTGACAGGTCTGTGGTAGAATAGGCCCAGCTAACTGACTGAGGTCTGTGGTAGAATAGGCCCAGCTGACTGACTGAGGTCTGTGGTAGAATAGGCCCAGCTGAATGACTGACAGGTCTGTGGTAGAATAGGCCCAGCTAACTGACTGACAGGTCTGTGGTGGAATAGGCCCAGCTGACTGACTGAGGTCTGTGGTAGAATAGGCCCAGCTGACTGACTGAGGTCTGTGGTAGAATAGGCCCAGCTGACTGACTGGTCTGTGGTAGAATAGGCCCAGCTGACTGACTGAGGTCTGTGGTAGAATAGGCCCAGCTGACTGACAGGTCTGTGGTGGAATAGGCCCAGCTGACTGACTGACAGGTCTGTGGTGGAATAGGCCCAGCTAACTGACAGGTCTGTGGTGGAATAGGCCCAGCTGACTGACTGGTCTGTGGTAGAATAGGCCCAGCTGACTGACAGGTCTGTGGTGGAATAGGCCCAGCTGACTGACGGAGGTCTGTGGTAGAATAGGCCCAGGTCTGTGGTTGAATAGGCCCAGCTGACTGACTGGTCTGTGGTTGAATAGGCCCAGCTGACTGACTGGTCTGTGGTGGAATAGGCCCAGCTGACTGACTGGTCTGTGGTGGAATAGGCCGAGCTGACTGACTGGTCTGTGGTGGAATAGGCCCAGCTGACTGACAGGTCTGTGGTGGAATAGGCCCAGCTGACTGACTGAGGTCTGTGGTAGAATAGGGCCAGCTAACTGACTGAGGTCTGTGGTAGAATAGGCCCAGCTGACTGACTGGTCTGTGGTAGAATAGGCCCAGCTGACTGACTGAGGTCTGTGGTAGAATAGGCCCAGCTGAATGACAGGTCTGTGGTAGAATAGGCCCAGCTAACTGACTGACAGGTCTGTGGTGGAATAGGCCCAGCTGACTGACTGAGGTCTGTAGTAGAATAGGCCCAGCTGACTGACTGAGGTCTGTGGTAGAATAGGCCCAGCTGACTGACTGACAGGTCTGTGGTAGAATAGGCCCAGCTGACTGACTGAGGTCTGTGGTAGAATAGGCCCAGCTGACTGACTGAGGTCTGTGGTAGAATAGGCCCAGCTGACTGACTGACAGGTCTGTGGTAGAATAGGCCCAGCTGACTGACAGGTCTGTGGTAGAATAGGCCCAGCTGACTGACTGGTCTGTGGTAGAATAGGCCCAGCTGACTGACTGAGGTCTGTGGTAGAATAGGCCCAGCTGACTGACAGGTCTGTGGTAGAATAGGCCCAGCTGACTGACAGGTCTGTGGTAGAATAGGCCCAGCTAACTGACTGAGGTCTGTGGTAGAATAGGCCCAGCTGACTGACAGGTCTGTGGTAGAATAGGCCCAGCTAACTGACTGAGGTCTGTGGTAGAATAGGCCCAGCTGACTGACAGGTCTGTGGTAGAATAGGCCCAGCTGACTGACTGACAGGTCTGTGGTAGAATAGGCCCAGCTGACTGACAGGTCTGTGGTAGAATAGGCCCAGCTGACTGACAGGTCTGTGGTAGAATAGGCCCAGCTGACTGACAGGTCTGTGGTAGAATAGGCCCAGCTAACTGACTGAGGTCTGTGGTAGAATAGGCCCAGCTGACTGACTGACAGGTCTGTGGTAGAATAGGCCCAGCTGACTGACTGAGGTCTGTGGTAGAATAGGCCCAGCTGACTGACTGAGGTCTGTGGTAGAATAGGCCCAGCTGACTGACTGACAGGTCTATGGTAGAATAGGCCCAGCTGACTGACTGAGAATAGGCCCAGCTGACTGACTGACAGGTCTGTGGTAGAATAGGCCCAGCTGACTGACTGACAGGTCTGTGGTAGAATAGGCCCAGCTGACTGACTGACAGGTCTGTGGTAGAATAGGCCCAGCTGACTGACTGACAGGTCTGTGGTAGAATAGGCCCAGCTGACTGACTGACAGGTCTGTGGTAGAATAGGCTCAGCTGACTGACTGACAGGTCTGTGGTAGAATAGGCCCAGCTGACTGACTGACAGGTCTGTGGTAGAATAGGCCCAGCTGACTGACTGACAGGTCTGTGGTAGAATAGGCCCAGCTGACTGACTGACAGGTCTGTGGTAGAATAGGCCCAGCTGACTGACTGACAGGTCTGTGGTAGAATAGGCCCAGCTGACTGACTGACAGGTCTGTGGTAGAATAGGCCCAGCTGACTGACTGACAGGTCTGTGGTGGAATCTGATTACGGAGAAGCCTATACTGTACCTCAGCGTCCTGTATCTTATTCTTCAGAGACTGCTGCAGGAAGTTGAAGGCGTATTCCTGAGTGTTGGCCTCCACCATCATCTCTCTGGCCTCGGTCAGCTCCGTCTGGAGGAAACATAGATGAGATCAGCTCTCTAGAGACATCCTCTGTGTTTCAACACAACCACTGGTGTTTGACTTGAGCTGAAATAGGTGCCGGGTGCCGGTCCTGATTATATTCAGGTGCAGGATCTCCATTTTTGTCATATTCTATAACAGGAGCTGAAGCAGTAGGAGATTTGAGGCGCTGGTACATTCACATTTTAGCACCTTTCTCCAGAGTGACTGACAGGGGAAATTGGGGTTAAGTGCCTTGCTCAAAGGGCACATCGATAGATTGTTCACCTAGTCAGCTCAGGGATTCAAACCAGCAACCTTTCAGCTACTGGCCCAAACGCTCTTAACTTGAACTATTTGAGAGCTTGTGTGTTGTAAGATAATCCTTCTATCCAGCTCCATTAAAGAGTCTCAGAAGACTATACACAGTGTAGTTTCTGTGTAGTCCAGTCCAGATGAACACAGTGTAGTTTATGTGTAGTCCAGATGAACACAGTGTAGTTTGTGTAGTCCAGTCCAGATGAACACAGTGTAGTTTATGTGTAGTCCAGTCCAGATGAACACAGTGTAGTTTATGTGTAGTCCAGTCCAGATGAACACAGTGTAGTTTATGTGTAGTCCAGTCCAGATGAACACAGTGTAGTTTATGTGTAGTCCAGTCCAGATGAACACAGTGTAGTTTATGTGTAGTCCAGTCCAGATGAACACAGTGTAGTTTATGTGTAGTCCAGTCCAGATGAACACAGTGTAGTTTATGTGTAGTCCAGTCCAGATGAACACAGTGTAGTTTATGTGTAGTCCAGTCCAGATGAATACAGTGTAGTTTATGTGAAGTCCAGTCCAGATGAACACAGTGTAGTTTATGTGTAGTCCAGTCCAGATGAACACAGTGTAGTTTATGTGTAGTCCAGATGAACACAGTGTAGTTTATGTGTAGTCCAATCCAGATGAACACAGTGTAGTTTATGTGTAGTCCAGTCCAGATGAACACAGTGTAGTTTATGTGTAGTCCAGTCCAGATGAACACAGTGTAGTTTATGTGTAGTCCAGTCCAGATGAACACAGTGTAGTTTCTGTGTAGTCCAGTGATACACAGTGTAGTTTCTGTGTAGTCCAGTGGTACAGTGTAGTTTCTGTGTAGTCCAGATGAACACAGTGTAGTTTCTGTGTAGTCCAGTCCAGATGAACACAGTGTAGTTTATGTGTAGTCCAGTCCAGATGAACACAGTGTAGTTTATGTGTAGTCCAGTCCAGATGAACACAGTGTAGTTTATGTGTAGTCCAGTCCAGATGAACACAGTGTAGTTTCTGTGTAGTCCAGTGGTACAGTGTAGTTTCTGTGTAGTCCAGTGGTACATCGTGTAGTTTCTGTGTAGTCCAGTCCAGTGGTACAGTGTAGTTTCTGTGTAGTCCAGTGATACACAGTGTAGTTTCTGTGTAGTCCAGTGATACACAGTGTAGTTTCTGTGTAGTCCAGTGTTACAGTGTAGTTTCTGTGTAGTCCAGTGATACACAGTGTAGTTTCTGTGTAGTCCAGTGATACACAGTGTAGTTTCTGTGTAGTCCAGTGTTACAATGTAGTTTATGTGTAGTCCAGTGGTACATCGTGTAGTTTCTGTGTAGTCCAGATGAACACAGTGTAGTTTCTGTGTAGTCCAGTGATACACAGTGTAGTTTCTGTGTAGTCCAGTGTTACAATGTAGTTTATGTGTAGTCCAGTGGTACATCGTGTAGTTTCTGTGTAGTCCAGTCCAGTGGTACAGTGTAGTTTCTGTGTAGTCCAGTGGTACAGTGTAGTTTCTGTGTAGTCCAGTGATACACAGTGTAGTTTCTGTGTAGTCCAGTGTTACAGTGTAGTTTATGTGTAGTCCAGATGAACACAGTGTAGTTTCTGTGTAGTCCAGATGAACACAGTGTAGTTTCTGTGTAGTCCAGATGAACACAGTGTAGTTTCTGTGTAGTCCAGATGAACACAGTGTAGTTTCTGTGTAGTCCAGAAGCCTACCTCCATAACTCTGAAGCGTTCCGTCATGGCCGTGTTGTCTCTCTCCAGCTCTACCATCCTCATCCTCATCCTACTCATCTCCATCTTGGATTGATAAGGAGACAGGACATTACGTTAGCTTCAGGAACCTCTTTACTAGCCTGGGTACCAGTCTGTTTGTGCCATCATGTCACTCTTAGCCATGTTTTGCATGACAAGGAGTGGTATCACGGCACAAACAGACTGGTACCCAGGCAACATCTTCACTGAGATCAAATCAGATATCTGACACGGAGCATTCTGGGTATTGTAGTCCATCATGCTACACACCTGCAGGGTACTGTTGGTTCTGAGAAGGTCCTCGTTGTTCACCAACAGGCTTCTCATCTCCAACCTGATCTGGTTCCTCTCTTTATCCATCTCTACGCTCTCTGCCTCCAGGAACTGGTTCCTCTGTGGACAAGAGGGGGACACGGAGGATATGAAGCAGGGAGGGAAGGAGGGAGGGAGGGAGGGAGTGAGGGAGAGGAGGAAGGCGGGGGAGGGAAGGAAGGAAGGAAGGAAGGGGAGGGGAGGGAGGGAGGGAGGGGGATGGAGGGAGGAGGGAGGGAGGGAGGAGGGGAGGGAGGGGGTAGAGGGGAAGGAGGGATGGAGGGAGGGGAGGGGGGAGAGGGGGAAGGAGGGAGGGAGGGAGGGAGGGAGGGAGGGAGGGAGGGAGGGAGGGGGAGGGAGGGAGGGAGGGAGGGAGGGAGGGAGGGAGGGAGGGAGGGAGGGAGAATGAGAGTGTGTGTTTTCATACTGCACCTTCTGACAGGCATCCAACTGCCTGGTCAACTCCTCGATGTAGTCTCTCTTGTTGGGCATAGCGACAGACGACACAGTGGAACGCATGTGGAGTTGGCTTGACATCCCCTGGAAGAACCAGGGGTCAGTCTACGATACTGATATACCTGACACTACAGTCAACAGCTGAGAAGAGGTCAGTCTACAAAACTAATATAGCTGACACTATAGCCAACAGCTGGGAAGAGGTCAGTCTACAATACTGATATACCTGACACTATAGTCAACAGCTGGGAAGAGGTCAGTCTACAATAATGATAGTTTTTTTTAACCTGCTGGTCCCGCCTCCTGATGGTGTCGTAGGTTGAGAAGGGTGCACGTTGGGCGGTCACAGTCCGGGTGAAGGAGGGCACAGGGCTGGTACTCCTGCTGTTGTAGCTGTTGAACAGGTTCAGCTCTGATGTGGCTGGAGACAATCCCTCCTTCATATAATCGAGTGGGAAAACAGGAGAGGAGAGGAGAGGAGACGAGACGAGACGAGACGAGAGGAGAGGAGAGGAGAGGAGAGGAGAGGAGAGGAGGAGGGGGAGAGGAGAGGAGAGGGAGGAGGAGAGAGGAGAGGAGAGGAGAGGAGAGGAGAGGAGACGAGAGGAGAGGAGAGGAGAGAGAGAGGGGGAGAGGAGAGGAGAGGAGAGGAGAGGAGGAGAGAGGAGAGGAGAGGAGAGGAGAGGAGAGAGGGAGACGAGAGGGGGAGAGGGAGACGAGAGGAGAGAGAGGAGAGGAGAGACGAGAGGGGGAGAGGGGAGACGAGAGGAGAGGAGAGAGAGAGAGGAGAGGAGAGGAGAGGAGAGGAGAGGAGAGGAGAGGGAGAGGAGAGAGGGAGACGAGACGAGAGGAGAGGAGAGGAGAGGAGAGGAGAGGAGAGGAGAGGAGAGGAGAGGAGAGGAGAGGAGGGGGAGATGAGACGAGAGGGGGAGAGGAGACAAGACGAGAGTGGGAGAGGAGAGGAGAGGAGACGAGACGAGACGAGAGTGGGAGAGGAGACGAGACGAGACGAGACGAGACGAGAGGAGAGGAGGCAGATAGAGAAAGGAAGACAAACAGGTAAATGGGCTGTACATAATAACATGATTCTATGCTCTCTAAGACAAACAAGATATTAGTAAAATAGTTGTTTCTGTACCACATAATCCCCTTTTGCTGAGTGTTTTACCTTATACTCTGACATCCGGTACATGCCAGGGTTGTAGTCCGTGGAAGCCGCTGTAGCGTAGGGACTGTTGAACACCCTGGGAGGACTCTCAAAACCTCCCAGCTAGACAACACACAGAAACATTCCATTGACAAAATAAATCATTTAAAAAAACATTCTTAAAACGTTGTCTTTGACAATGCTATGCCGAGGATTCACCACTGGTGAAATGGTCATATTGTCCACGGTTAATTCAATACGGATTTGATTTGAATAATGATATTATTGTAAACGCCTGTTGTACACCAGTAGATGGCGCTGCATCATAAAGGCCAGGTCTAAGGTGGCTCACGCCATGCTCCTACAGTACAGACAGACGGAGCAGACAGACAGGCGGAGCAGACAGACAGGCGGAGCAGAGACAGGCGGAGCAGAGACAGGCGGAGCAGACAGACAGGCGGAGCAGACAGACAGGCAGAGCAGACAGACAGGCAGAGCAGACAGACAGGCAGAGCAGACAGACAGGCAGAGCAGACAGACAGGCAGAGCAGACAGACAGGCAGAGCAGACAGACAGGCGGAGCAGACAGACAGGTGGAGCAGAGAGACAGGGAGCGCAGACAGAGAGGTGGAGCAGACAGACAGGGGGCGCAGACAGAGAGGTGGAGCAGACAGACAGGTGCTGATCACACTCCATATCTGATTCTCCTGGCCCCTGGAAGAACCTACTACTGTCCCTCTCATTCCCCATCAACATCTCCTGGCCCCTTGAAGCCCTACTACTGTCCCTCTCATTCCCCATCAACATCTCCTGGCCCCTGGAAGCCCTACTACTGTCCCTCTCATTCCCCATCAACATCTCCTGGCCCCTGGAAGCCCTACTACTGTCCCTCTCATTCCCCATCAACATCTCCTGGCCCCTGGAAGCCCTACTACTGTCCTTCTCATTCCCCATCAACATCTCCTCGCCCCTGGAAGCCCTACTACTGTCCCTCTCGTTCCCCATCAACATCTCCTGGCCCCTAGCAGTGCTGGCCCCACCACCACCCCTGAATGAAATCCCTGGCTCCTGGAGGCCCACGCCTCAACCCTGTCTTATTCCTCTGGCCTCAGTACCCGCCCCAAGTGGCCCCAGGCCTCTGTTCCTCACCCTGTCCGACATGGTGTCCCAGTCCCGAGAGGCCAGAGATTCCAGGGACCCGTGATAGTTTGGCCCGAATCTGGAACTAGCGCTGTCCCAACGGGAACTGTTCCTGGGTTCCATCCCGTTCACGTTCTCTCCCCCAAATGTTCCATTCGTATCCCTGGAACCGTTCCCCGGCACGTCTCCACTCAGGTACAGCTGGTATTTGGGGTTCTGGCGGACTTTGATGGGATTGGATGGCTCGTCTTCAGATGGGGGACTTTCAGGCCTCTTGTTGGGATTAAAGTCTGATTCCTGGAGGAAGAGGAGAAGATATTAAATATATGGATGGAGGGATGGAGAGAGGGAGAGGGAAGGGGTGAGAGAGAAGGGGGAGAGAGACAGGGGGAGAGAGAGAGAGAGAGGGAAGGGGGAGAGAGACAGGGGGAGAGGGAAGGGGTGAGAGAGAAGGGGGAGAGAGACAGGGGGAGAGAGAGGGGAGAGAGACAGGGGGAGAGGGGGGGAGAGAGACAGGGGGGGGAGAGAGGGAAGGGGGGGAGAGGGAAGGGGGAGAGACAGGGGGAGAGAGGGACAGGGGGAGAGGGACAGGGGGAAGGGGGGGGAGAGGGACAGGGGGAGAGGGACAGGGGGAGAGGGAAGGGGGAGAGAGACAGGGGAGAGAGAGAGAGAGAAATCAATAGTATAGCTGTTGACAGACAGGCGCCCAGTACAGTACAGCGCAGGGAGCATTCGGTGGAATTTGAAGGTGCCGTATGTTCAGGAGAGAGATCTGAGATTGTTTCACGTGCAAATCGAACCAGTGAATTCCACTGAACAGACATGCAACGGCGTGACGTGAACATGAGTGACATCGCTGTCCAGCACAGTGGTAACAACATCCACACACATAGCAATGCTACAGCTCATTATGACTAAGAGCCTCGTGTTAGGAACAAGCCATTAAGTTGAGTTTGATTTGTTAGATGCAAGAGTTAGGGGTGCAGATGGACTGCTATTGGTCACGCATGCACAGACGGATGGACTGCTATTGGTCACGCATGCACAGACGGATGGACTGCTATTGGTCACGCATGCACAGACGGATGGACTGCTATTGGTCACGCATGCACAGACGGATGGACTGCTATTGGTCATGCATGCACAGACGAATGGAAAGGCGGATGCACGATTGTGTTGATTGCTGTTGTTGTGGACAAACAGACAAGACAGAGACAGGCAGACAGACAGGCAGACAGGCAGACAGGCAGACAGAAAGACAGAAAGAAAGACAGGCAGACAGACAGACAGGCAGGCAGACAGACAGACAGACAGGCAGACACAGACAGACAGGCAGACAGGCAGACAGGCAGACAGAAAGACAGAAAGAAAGACAGGCAGACAGACAGACAGGCAGGCAGACAGACAGACAGGCAGACAGACAGACAGACAGGCAGACAGGCAGACAGGCAGACAGGCAGACAGGCAGACAAGGCAGACAGGCAGACAGGCAGACAGGCAGACAGGCAGACAGGCTGCGTGATCTTCATACGGAGTATGATCACTAGTGGACGTGGTCTCGGATGCCAACCAATCAGTGATCGGTGTGGTCAGTTCTTGGCCCTTTACAAAGGAGCCTATCTAGAGGTCTACTTACCGAAGCCAATCCAGAGCCTGCCATGGAATCTTTGTGTGAGCCACCCTGGTTCTGGCCCTCACCCTTCTGGGAATGACTGTCTGAAGGACTCCTGGGCTGTGGTGAGCCCGTCTTCGTCCCCTTAAGGCCGGGCTGAGACTCCTTGGGTGGAGGGGTTAGTTCGATAGAAGGTACCGGGTTCTGGTTCTCTACGGTGCTGCTGCTGTGAATGGCTGGGTTGGACTGGGAGGTGGACTTGGCTGTGGACATTCTGACTGGGCTCTGTGTCTGTACTGTGGTACTACTGGGAGTGGCTGTGTTTGGGTTGGACTGGGAGTTCTGATAGGCCAGTACCTCCACAGTTCTGGCTGTGGACATCCTGATTGGCCGGTTAGAGTCTTCGGGCAGGGATCCGCCCATTGACAGAACCGGTGAGTCGTTTTCATTGACTGACGAGGAGCCCGAGAACTTGTGAATCAGGTCCTTGACACTCCCGGAGCGGGTTAGATTAGATCCTCTGGACAGCACCGTCCTCTTATTGGTCCTGGAAACCTTCTCTTCGTCCTCCAATGAGCTGCTCTGCGTCTTCCTGAGACCCCGTAGAGACAGAACCTCAGTGGGGGGCAACGTCCCTCTGGTGTGGCCGTTACGGTTGACCGCAGTCGCGCTAGGGTTGATATGGTTGCTAGGGTTGCTATGGCTGGATACACTCCTTGTCTCTTTAACGGCAGTGGCTTCCTAAGAGAGAAATCTACGGTTTCAACACAGTGGGGCTCCTGGGTGAGGTTTCCCCTTACGTACAGATTTAGGATCAGCTTCGCCTTCCCCGATCCTAAACTTAACCATTAGTAGGGGAAATGCAAAACTGACCCAAGATCAGCATTTAGGGACAACTTCACCCTACTCCCATGCGTGGGAAAGAGGGTTGAGCTTGGCATGTAACGATGATGTCGGTCTGGAACCTTTGCTCTGGATAAAACTCTTGTTGTTTTCATTAGCTGTTACATACTTCTGCCTTTAAAGGTCAGTAGCAGAAAGGGCAGAACCAATCCTCCTTATATTATGAAATATCCCTCTTCCCAATTCACTCATGTCTGGACAGGAGAAATAATGACTGATATCATGGAAGAACAATAGACGCAGAAAAGGCCCTGCTGTGGTGAGGCAAGAGTCAACCATTAGAGTCAATCATTAGAGTCATCCATTAGAGTCATCCATTAGAGTCAATCATTAGAGTCATCCATTAGAGTCAATCATTAGAGTCAATCATTAGAGTCATCCATTAGAGTCATCCATTAGTCAACCATTAGAGTCAATCATTAGAGTCAATCATTAGAGTCATCCATTAGAGTCATCCATTAGAGTCAACCATTAGAGTCATCCATTAGAGTCATCCATTAGAGTCAATCATTAGAGTCATCCATTAGAGTCATCCATTAGAGTCAATCATTAGTCATCCATTAGAGTCATCCATTAGAGTCATCCATTAGAGTCATCCATTAGAGTGAAGCATTAAAGTAATCCATTAGAGTCATCCATTAGAGTCAATCATTAGTCATCCATTAGAGTCATCCATTAGAGTCAACCATTAGAGTCAACCATTAGAGTCAACCACTAGAGTCAACCACTAGAGTCAACCACTAGAGTCAACCATTAGAGTCAACCATTAGAGTCAACCATTAGAGTCAATCACTAGAGTCAACCACTAGAGTCATCCATTAGAGTCATCCACTAGAGTCATCCATTAGAGTCATCCATTAGAGTCAACCATTAGAGTCAATCATTAGAGTCAACCATTAGAGTCAACCATTAGAGTCATCCACTAGAGTCATCCATTAGAGTCATCCATTAGAGTCATCCATTAGAGTCAACCATTAGAGTCATCCACTAGAGTCAACCATTAGAGTCAACCATTAGAGTCATCCATTAGAGTCATCCATTAGAGTCATCCATTAGAGTCATCCACTAGAGTCATCCACTAGAGTCATCCACTAGAGTCAACCATTAGAGTCAACCATTAGAGTCATCCATTAGAGTCATCCATTAGAGTCATCCATTAGAGTCAACCATTAGAGTCATCCATTAGAGTCATCCACTAGAGTCATCCATTAGAGTCATCCATTAGCTAGTATCTGATCCAGAACGGTGTGTCTGAGTTAATCCTCAATACACTCTTAGGTGACAGAGACCTAACATGTTTCCTTCTGTGCCAGTGGACTGTCTCACACTGTATCACAGCTCCCAGTGAGAGGATAACGGTCTTACTCTGTAACCCACAGAGGACATAAGATGGTGTGATAGTGTGTCCCTTCAAGGCTGTGTCTCTCTCCTTCACCCTTCATTCTGAACCAGAGACCCTCTGACCTCTAGTATACTGTCTCTCTCCTTCATTCTGAACCAGAGACCTCTGACCTCTAGTATACTGTCTCTCTCCTTCACCCTTCATTCTGAACCAGAGACCTCTGACCTCTAGTATACTGTCTCTCTCCTTCATTCTGAACCAGAGACCTCTGACCTCTAGTATACTGTCTCTCTCCTTCACCCTTCATTCTGAACCAGAGACCTCTGACCTCTAGTATACTGTCTCTCTCCTTCATTCTGAACCAGAGACCTCTGACCTCTAGTATACTGTCTCTCTCCTTCACCCTTCATTCTGAACCAGAGACCTCTGACCTCTAGTATACTGTCTCTCTCCTTCATTCTGAACCAGAGACCTCTGACCTCTAGTATAATGTCTCTCTCCTTCACCCTTCATTCTGAACCAGAGACCCTCTGACCTCTAGTATACTGTCTCTATCCTTCATTCTGAACCAGAGACCTCTGACCTCTAGTATACTGTCTCTCTCCTTCACCCTTCATTCTGAACCAGAGACCTCTGACCTCTAGTATACTGTCTCTCTCCTTCATTCTGAACCAGAGACCTCTGACCTCTAGTATACTGTCTCTCTCCTTCATTCTGAACCAGAGACCTCTGACCTCTAGTATACTGTCTTTCTCCTTCACCCTTCATTCTGAACCAGAGACCTCTGACCTCTAGTATACTGTCTCTCTCCTTCACCCTTCATTCTGAACCAGAGACCTCTGACCTCTAGTATACTGTCTCTCCTTCACCCTTCATTCTGAACCAGAGACCTCTGACCTCTAGTATACTGTCTCTCCTTCACCCTTCATTCTGAACCAGAGACCTCTGACCTCTAGTATACTGTCTCTCCTTCACCCTTCATTCTGAACCAGAGACCTCTCGTATACTGAGCTGAGAATGATCATGTTAGTTTGTCTAATTTAATTACATTATCACATTATGTTTTCCATGCTTAGGGAGATTAGAGAGTCGAAAAGCTACAAATTCACATTATATAAGCTCTATCTCTGTGTGTGTGTGTGTGTGTGTGTGTGTGTGTGTGTGTGTGTGTGTGTGTGTGTGTGTGTGAATTACAGAGATAGCTGTGGTGTCGATGTGTCAAGGTGAACCCAGGCATATGAAATGGGCCCCAGCGCAGAGCAGAGGACACACACACAAACACACACACACACACACAGACACACACAGACAGACAAACCCACTTCTCAAAATGGTCTCTCAATTCCAACACCGATAGCAGTGAACAAAAACTAATCATTTTCCATTTAGCCAAAAGAGCTTCTTCAATTAATAATCAAAGAGCTGCAATTACATTACACTAATGCTAGCGCTAATGCTACTTATATAAATGAAGTGACCAGTGTCCAGCAGCTGCTATGGCTAGGGAAATTAGGCCTAAATTCTAATCCCGGTCCTGGGTCTCACCTTGCATCCTCCCCCAGGGAGAGGTAGTGGCGGCCGGGGACCACAGGGCCGGTTGGAGGGCCTCTCTGGGGGTCAGGATCATTTCTAATCACCTTGGTATTTACTATATTTACAGGCCATGCAGGGATAAAGCATTTAAGCCCCCATTTTTAATGTTATTATTTTAGCTGAACCCATGAGCTGAGTTAATGATGTGTTAATATGTAACAGACTGTAACTAACACATGGTAGACAGGATTGGGGTCAATTTCATTTCATTTCAGGCAATTCAAGAAATAAACAGAAATGAGGAAAATTGTAAATTGGATTTTCAGTTGACTTCCTGAAGTGACTGGATGGACATAGATTCTAACCTTGCTGGGGAGTAAATAGATTTGTTTCAAATGTTAGGCCCTTTTATTCCCACTATGAGATAGGAAGAAGAGTCATAGGAGCTGGGTGACTTTTCAAATTCACATTACATTCTTGCCTTACCTTCTGTTGTGGCTGGCAACGCGATATCTCAGTAGCCAGTAGGGATTGTTTTCCCCGAAAATATACCAAGATTCAATACCGGGAATATTCATATCCTGGGAAATACCGCAAAAAAATCAGAAGTGCCCATTTAAAGCATTTCAAATCAAGTTATCGTCACTATGCCAGGGTTTTCCCCAAATAGTCTTGGCTGTGCCACGATGCATAGCCGCAGGAAGTAAGGGTGCTGGGGGTGAAATACATACAGTACCAGTCAAAAGTTTGAGCACACCTACCCATTCAAGGGTTTTTCTTTATTTTTTACTATTTTCTACATTGTAGAATATTACTGATGACATCAACACTATGAAATAACACATATGGAATCATGTAGTAACCAAAAAAAGTGTTAAACAAATAAAAATATATTTTATATTTGAGATTCTTTAAAGTAGCCACCCTTTGCCTTAATGACAGCTTTGCACACTCTTGGCATTTTCTCAACCAGCTTCACCTGGAATGCTTTTCCAACAGTCTTGAAGGAGTTCCCACATTTGCTAGTGACTTAGTGTGAAGTAAATAAACAGACTAGCGACTTAGTGTGAAGTAAATAAACGGACTAGCGACTTAGTGTGAAGTAAATATACTAGACTGAAGGTGAAATGAAAACAAGAGCCCTTTTCTGCTACTGACCTTTAAAGGCAGAAGTACGTGACAGTTTATGAAAACAACAAGAGTTTTATCCAGAGTAAAGGATCATCATTACATGCCAAACTCAAACCCTCTTTCCCACGCATGGGAGTAGGGTGAAGTTGCCCCTAAATGCTGATCTTGGTCAGTTTTGCTTTTCCCCTACTAATGGTTAAGTTTAGGATCGGGGAAGGCGAAGCTGATCCTAGATCTGTACGTAGGGGAAACCTCAGGCCACATTGGGGGAAATGTTGTAATTTCCCAGGTCTTGTCATTTAATTTTGTGGGAAAATGTGAAGTCCTGGGACAGAGATCCCGAGATCCCAGTTTACCCCATGTTGATACCCACTTTTAATAGGCACTTTTCTTCTCAAATATACATTTCACACCATTGAATAATGCAAACAACCTGTATTAACCTCTCATTCAAATTCACAGCATTCAAATTCACATTACATTTTAGGTTCAAAACAAAAGGACAAAGTTGTTATAATTTATATATTTAACTGAGCAAGTCAGTTAAGAGCAAATGCTTATTTACAACGACAGCCTAGGAACAGTGGGTTAACTGGTCTAGGAACAGTGGGTTAACTGGTCTAGGAACAGTGGGTTAACTGGTCTAGGAACAGTGGGTTAACTGGTCTAGGAACAGTGGGTTAACTGGCCTAGGAACAGTGGGTTAACTGGTCTAGGAACAGTGGGTTAACTGGTCTAGGAACAGTGGGTTAACTGGTCTAGGAACAGTGGGTTAACTGATCTAGGAACAGTGGGTTAACTGGTCTAGGAACAGTGGGTTAACTGGTCTAGGAACAGTGGGTTAACTGGTCTAGGAACAGTGGGTTAACTGGCCTAGGAACAGTGGGTTAACTGGCCTAGGAACAGTGGGTTAACTGGCCTAGGAACAGTGGGTTAATGTCATCTGGGGGATTTGATCCCCCAACCTTCAGGTTATAAGTCCAACGCTCTAACCACTAGGCTACCTGCCACCCTGTAAACAGTCTGTTTCAAACAGCATGTCTTCAATGTTAGCCTGTAAATAATTTACCATTAACCCCCTCATATGAATATTAAAGAACAATAGACTTACCTTACAACACTACAACAACCAGACTTCATTTTTATAGAGTAGACAGACCCTTATGTTCTGACTGAGGGCTGTCCCCATAGAGACAGACCCTTATGTTCTGACTGAGGGCTGTCCCCATAGAGACAGACCCTTATGTTCTGACTGAGGGCTGTCCCCATAGAGACAGACCCTTATGTTCTGACTGAGGGCTGTCCCCATAGAGACAGACCCTTATGTTCTGACTGAGGGCTGTCCCCATAGGGCTGTCCCCAGAGAGGAGACCGCCCCTCGCCCCCAGCTCTATTCCTCTGTGGCCTCAGCACGTAGCCAGACAGACCCTTATGTTCTGACCGAGGGCTGTCCCCATAGAGACAGACCCTTATGTTCTGACTGAGGGCTGTCCCCATAGAGACAGACCCTTAGTTCTGACCTGTCCCCATAGAGACAGACCCTTATGTTCTGACTGAGGGCTGTCCCCATAGAGACAGACCCTTATGTTCTGACTGAGGGCTGTCCCCATAGAGACAGACCCTTATGTTCTGACTGAGGGCTGTCCCCATAGAGACAGACCCTTATGTTCTGACTGAGGGCTGTCCCCATAGAGACAGACCCTTATGTTCTGACTGAGGGCTGTCCCCATAGGGCTGTCCCCAGAGAGGAGACCCCCTCGCCCCAGCTCTATTCCTCTGTGGCCTCAGCACGTAGCCAGACAGACCCTTATGTTCTGACCGAGGGCTGTCCCCATAGAGACAGACCCTTATGTTCTGACTGAGGGCTGTCCCCAGAGAGGAGACCCCCTCGCCCCCAGCTCCATTCCTCTGTGGCCTCAGCACGTAGCCAGACAGACCCTTATGTTCTGACTGAGGGCTGTCCCCATAGAGACAGACCCTTATGTTCTGACTGAGGGCTGTCCCCATAGAGACAGACCCTTATGTTCTGACTGAGGGCTGTCCCCATAGAGACAGACCCTTATGTTCTGACTGAGGGCTGTCCCCATAGGGCTGTCCCCAGAGAGGAGACCCCCTCGCCCCCAGCTCTATTCCTCTGTGGCCTCAGCACGTAGCCAGACAGACCCTTATGTTCTGACAGAGGGCTGTCCCCATAGAGACAGACCCTTATGTTCTGACTGAGGGCTGTCCCCATAGAGACAGACCCTTATGTTCTGACTGAGGGCTGTCCCCATAGAGACTGTCCCTGACTGAGGGCTGTCCCCCTCGCCCCCAGCTCTATTCCTCTGTGGCCTCAGCACGTAGCCAGACAGACCCTTATGTTCTGACTGAGGGCTGTCCCCATAGAGACAGACCCTTATGTTCTGACTGAGGGCTGTCCCCATAGAGACAGACCCTTATGTTCTGACTGAGGGCTGTCCCCATAGGGCTGTCCCCAGAGAGGAGACCCCCTCGCCCCCAGCTCCATTCCTCTGTGGCCTCAGCACGTAGCCAGACAGACCCTTATGTTCTGACTGAGGGCTGTCCCCATAGAGACAGACCCTTATGTTCTGACTGAGGGCTGTCCCCATAGAGACAGACCCTTATGTTCTGACTGAGGGCTGTCCCCATAGAGACAGACCCTTATGTTCTGACTGAGGGCTGTCCCCATAGGGCTGTCCCCAGAGAGGAGACCCCCCCTCGCCCCCAGCTCCATTCCTCTGTGGCCTCAGCACGTAGCCATATGGTGCAGAGTTAGGAAACACGGCCTGACCCAGATCTCATACAATCCTGTACTACTGTAAACCCTGTCTGTGCTGTGAGCGTGCCATATGTGTGCTAATACCGTCGCTAATATAATATTCTCACTAATACTGACTCCTCTCTATGATCCAGGTTCATCCCTGGTCAGGGATTATTGGCCTCTAAACATAACAACCTCGAGCAAAAGCCTGTTTTAATTGATATTGTTTACAGCTGGTTTGTCATGGAGGCCAATGCCTTTCAATATCATCAGTAAAATGACTCACGATACACAGTTAAACGTGTGCTGTGTGCTGTGTGCGTGTGTGTGTGTGTGTATCCGCACGCATGTGCTTGTGTGTTTATATGTCAAACAAGCTAAAAGTTGTCAAATGTTTCATTCATGTCAATATAAAATGAATGAACCAATTAGTGATAAATAGTTTGACAGGCACATGTGATGTTCTATAAAGGGTGACACGGTGAGGAGCATTCAGCTCCTGGCAATCTGCTTGGCAATATGGTGTGTTGTCCTTCTCCATGTAAATAACATGGTTCTGTTCTGTTCTGTTCTGTTCTGTTCTGTTCTGTTCTGTTCTGTTCTGTTCTGTTCTGTTCTGTTCTGTTCTGTTCTGTTCTGTTCTGTTCTGTTCTGTTCTGTTCTGTTCTGTTCTGTTCTGTTCTGTTCTGTCTCTGCTACAATGTTCTGTTCTGCTACAATGTTCTGTTCTGTTCTGCTATGACTCTTTAATACAGGGTCCCAAGCATATGACATCTAGTTAATACAGGGTTTTGTTTTGTCCCAAGCATATGACATCTAGTTAATACAGGGTTTTGTTTTGTCCCAAGCATATGACATCTAGTTAATACAGGGTTTTGTTTTGTCCCAAGCATATGACATCTAGTTAATACAGGGTTTTGACAGAAATATACACTATAATTCTGATCTTCAGAATAGACTGTTGTTTCTCTACGTAGTTCATATCCAACCGTTACGAACACTAGACAGACTGATTCTGTGAATTATCATAAATTCATCAGGGGGCAAGTTGTGAAAAGAGACAGATTCCAGATGTTTCCATACACCTGGCTGAGTATACACCTACGATAGGAAACTGTTCCAGGAACAGATGAGCAGACAGACGTTCCATACAGCTCGCTATACATATCTAGGATGAAACTGACAACAGTTCTGTTCAGATACACCATGTATATTCTCCATGTGGCTAACGTTTCCTTTGTGTATATCTCAGCGTTATTATACCTTATATTGGATGAAGAAATGGTCCACATAATGATTTAGAAAATAAATGATACGAACGCGCAAACTGACAAACGACTAACGCATTTTATAAAAGCTTATTTTGGACAAAGATCCTGTTAGATGGATGTAAAAAAGCAAGATGTAGAGAAAGAGGGCGGTATAAAAGGGTTGATTACCATGTTATCGTCTTGGTGTTGGTGTTCACTCTCCCCCTGCATGTTGTGCTGGGTGACCCTGTAGGAGAAGTCCTGCAAGTCGGTACCTCAGAGCGTCTCTCTCTCTCTCTCTCTCTCAGTATGTCCTGTAGGGAGTGTCAGGGCCTGCTCCAGTTACCTCAGTCTGTCTGCCTGTGTTGCTTTCCCTGATATACACACCTGCAGCTCCCGTTGGGCATGCAACAACCCCTAAACACACACACACACACACACACACACACACACACACACACACACACACACACACACACACACACACACACACACACACACACACACACAGGGTTAGTATGTTGGCATACACTGTACAGCAACCACTACACACACACAGGGCCCAATGTTACATAGGAACAGAATTGAAGGGTCAAAGCCCCCCAGACCACATCAATTTGACAGGAACACTCAATATGGCCGCCGGTCCAACTGTCACAGAATTGACTTAAATGTGAATATTGGTTCTAGAAATGCAATTAGCATATTAACATATTAGCTAGCATTCAATTTTTAGAGTACATCAATATGATGAGCTACCCCTAGCGCAGTGTTTCCCAAACCCAAAGGGGTACACGTTTTAGTTTGTTTTGCCCTAACTCTACACAGCTGATTCAAATTATCAACGCTTAATGATTAGTTGTTTATTTGAATCGGTTGTGTAGCGCTAGGGCAAATAAAAAACAGAACGTGTACCCCTTGGAGTCTCGAGGACCGAGTTTTGGGAAATGCTGCCGTAGACATAAAAAAAATATTTAAAAAAATAGACTACCCAAAAGGGTGACCTATAGAGAAAATAGGCCAAACAAAGTTTAAAGTACTCACAGTACAAGCCTCTTTGTTTTGAGCCTCTCTGTTGTCTCAACCTCTGTTCTCTGACCCTCAGTCACACAGCTCAGTTCAACAGCTCAAGTTTGTTGAACCTTTTTCAGGCTGAAACACAGGGGGGAAAAAAAAATATGTTTTTTAAAATGTTTTAGTTTTAATAAAGGACTCCAACACTCGGTTAAGGCGTAAATGAAGAACATTTAACTACCCTCTGGGCACACACTGGTTGAATCAACGTTGTTTACACCTTATTCAATGACATTACATTGTACGAACGTGGAATAGACGTTGGACTGACGTCTGTGCTCAGCGGGCGGTGTGTCCCTGAGCCGCAATGTTGTCATAGATACAAAAAAAAAATGTAAAACAGCACTTGTCAGGTCAATGGCCAATCCTTCATAACAGAACACTTCTAGAACACTTCTAGAACACAGTACTAGCCAATAGGAATGAGTTCATGTCAAGACATGATTATTTCACTATTATAACCCTCTCAATACAGTGATGCACGATGGGTGTTGTTTCATAATCTCCCCCACCAGAGGGCAGTATTTAATCATCTCTAAACAGTTTGTGACTGGCACAGAAATGACCTGACATTGTGGCTTTGTTGAGTTGTAACATCTTATCCAAAGGAAACAGTAAAATTACTACACAGTCTCCCATGATGATCATATGATATACAAACCTGCACAGAGATCATCTTAAATTCCCTTTACAAAGATGAATGATTTGCAGGTATGTTACTGGGATCCCAATGTCCATTCAATAGTTGTAATATGTAATGATATGTGTATCTGCCAATATGGACGGCCTCAACTACAGGACGATCAGGAACGCATGGACATCCGTGAAAACATCCACAAAGCTGATAAAGATACAGATTAAACTGATACAGATAAACTGATACAGATACAAATTAAACTGATACAGATACAAATTAAACTGATACAGATAAACTGATACAGATAAACTGATACAGATTAAATTGATACAGATTAAATTGATACAGATTAAATTGATACAGATTAAATTGATACAGATTAAATTGATACAGATTAAATTGATAAACTGATACAAATTAAACTGATACAGATAAACTGATACAGATAAACTGATACAGATAAACTGATACAGATAAAACTGATACATGAAAACGTCCACGGTACAGACATCTCCATTTGATTTGATTACTTTATCATTAATAATCAAATGTCTAAATTGATGCATATCTATCAAATTAATAAATCAAACCACGATTATATGCAAAAAACAAGAGAACAGGATTGAGACTTAAAAGGTATTTATTTCCGTCAGGAAGTAGCCAATATCCATCCATGAACGGACGTAATTACATAGAAGAATGGTCACACTGGATACGAGCTGCTTGGCTAAAACACAACACACGGGCTTCCAATGATTAGGGGCCCGAGTTTCATGCAGATCCACTCTGTGTGAGCACGCCGTGTGTGTGCCTGCGTTCGTGTGTGTGTGTGCGTTTGTTTATGAGCCTTCGTGTATATGTGTGTGCGTGTGTGTGTGTGTGTGTGTGTGTGTGTGTGTGTGCGCTCGTGTGTGTGTGTGCTTTTGTTTATGAGCCTTCCTGTGTGTGTGTGTGTGTGTGTGTGTGTGCGTTTGTTTATGAGCCTTTGTGTGTATGTGTGTGTGCGTTCGTGTGTGTGTGTGTGCGCGCGCTCGTCTGTGTGTGTGTGCGCGCACGTGTGTGTGTGTACATTTGTTTATGAGCCTTCGTGTGTGTGTGTGTGTGTGTGTGTGTGTGTGTGTGTGTGTGTGTAATCTGTTGGCATCTGCTGAAAGGATAAACAAAAAGCAGCGAAGCCTCATTAACCTTTTGTTTATATGGCGTTGGAAACGAGGTCTACCCAGCATGCAGCAGTGATACACACCCACACACACACACACACACGTTGGGCTCACGCAGAGCTGATCGCCAGCTGTCAAGCAATCAGACGCTTAGAGAAAATATTAATTGTGGATGTATTTAGAATTACAGCTCACTCCATCATTGTGAGTGAAATGTTTTAAATATTTTCCCAACATGCATATCTATGGTCTATTTGCATCCATGTTATTATGTACATCACATCAATTAGTATTTATTATGGATCCCCATTAGTTCCTGCCAAGGCAGCAGCTACTCTTCCTGGGGTTTATTGTGGATCCACTTTAGTAACCTGAGCAGGCAGCAGCTACTCTTCCTGGGGTTTATTATGGATCCCCATTAGTTCCTGCCAAGGCAGCGGCTACTCTTCCTGGGGTTTATTATGGATCCCCATTAGTTCCTGCCAAGGCAGCAGCTACTCTTCCTGGGGTTTATTATGGATCCCCATTAGTTCCTGCCAAGGCAGCAGCTACTCTTCCTGGGGTTTATTATGGATCCCCATTAGTTGGGGTTTATTATGGATCCCCATTAGTTCCTGCCAAGGCAGCAGCTACTCTTCCTGGGGTTTATTATGGATCCCCATTAGTTCCTGTCAAGGCAGCAGCTACTCTTCCTGGGGTTTATTATGGATCCCCATTAGTTCCTGTCAAGACAGCAGCTACTCTTCCTGGGGTTTATTATGGATCCCCATTAGTTCCTGCCAAGGCAGCAGCTACTCTTCCTGGGGTTTATTATGGATCCCCATTAGTTCCTGTCAAGGCAGCAGCTACTCTTCCTGGGGTTTATTATGGATCCCCATTAGTTCCTGTCAGGGGCAGCAGCTACTCTTCCTGGGGTTTATTATGGATCCCCATTAGTTCCTGTCAAGGCAGCAGCTACTCTTCCTGGGGTTTATTATGGATCCCCATTAGTTCCTGTCAAGGCAGCAGCTACTCTTCCTGGGGTTTATTATGGATCCCCATTAGTTCCTGTCAAGGCAGCAGCTACTCTTCCTGGGGTTTATTATGGATCCCCATTAGTTCCTGTCAAGGCAGCAGCTACTCTTCCTGGGGTTTATTATGGATCCCCATTAGTTCCTGTCAAGGCAGCAGCTACTCTTCCTGGGGTTTATTATGGATCCCCATTAGTTCCTGCCAAGGCAGCAGCTACTCTTCCTGGGGTTTATTATGGATCCCCATTAGTTGATACTGATTACATTGATAGAGATAAGGATTACACCGATACAGATACTGATTACACCGATACTGATTACACCACTGCTGATTACACCGATACTGATTACACCGATACTGATTACACCGATACTGATTACACCAATACTGATTACACTGATACTGATTACACTGATTACACCAATACTGATTACACTGATAACACTGATTGCACCGATATTGATTACACCGATACCGATAACACTGATTACACCGCTACTGATTACACTGATTACACCAATACCGATTACACCGATACCGATTACACCGATACAGATAACACTGATACTGATAACACTGATACTGATAATACTGATAGCACCGATATTGATTACACCGATACTGATTACACCGATACCGATAACACTGATTACACCGCTACTGATTACACTGATTACACCAATACCGATAACACCGATTGCACTGATATTGACTACACCGATACTGATTACACTGATACCGATACTGATTACACTGATACTGATTACACCGATACTGATTACATTGATACCGATTACACAGATATTGATTACACTGTTACCGATTACACAGATACTGATTATACTGATTGCACCGATACTGATTACACTTATATTGATTACATTGATACTGATACTGATTACACAGATACTGATTACACAGATACTGATTACACCGATACTGATTACACCGATACCGATTACATTGATGCTGATACTGATTACACCGATACTGATTACATTGATACTGATACTGATTACACAGATACTGATTACACCGATACTGATTACACCGATACCGATTACATTGATACTGATACTGATTACACATATACTGATTACACCGATACTGATTACATTGATACCGATACTGATTACACCGATACCGATTATACTGATTGCACCGATACTGATTACACATATATTGATTACATTGATACTGATACTGATTACACCGATACTGATTACACCGATACTGATTACACCGATACTGATTACACCGATACTGATTACACCGATACTGATTGCATTGATACTGATACTGATTACACAGATACTGATTACACCGATACTGATTACATTGATACCGATACTGATTACACCGCTGCTGATTACACCGATACCGATTACATTGATACTGATTACACCGATACCGATTATATTACATTGATTGCACACGATACTGATTACACGTATATTGATTACATTGATACTGATACTGATTACACCGATACTGATTACACCGATACTGATTATTGACCTGATACTGTACTGATTACACCGATACTGATGATACACCGATACACCGATACTGATTACACCGATACTGATTACATTGATACCGATACTGATTACACCGATACTGATTGCATTGATACTGATACTGATTACACAGATACTGATTACACCGATACTGATTACATTGATACCGATACTGATTACACCGCTGCTGATTACACCGATACCGATTACATTGATACTGATACCGATTACACTAATACCGATTACACCGATACTGTTTACACCGATACTGATTACACCGATACTGATTACACCGATACTGATTACACTGATACTGATTACACCGATACTGATTACACCGATACTGATTACACCAATACTGATTACACCGATACTGATTACACCGATACTGATTACACTGATAGCACTGATACTGCTATTGAAGGAGTAAGATGTTTGAGTTGAGAGAGATACACCAAGGAGTTTCCAAAACTGCCTCTACTCTCAGGATCTTTGTCTTGACAACAGAATATATATTTGGTACGGATACATAACAAAACTCACTGGGTGGCTGGTCTATGGGAAAATATCTGATGTCGATACCACAGCTCTCAAATAGGTTCCAATTGGGAACAATATCCCAATTGTACCAAGTTCCAATTGGGATTTGGAAAAGTAAATGTACTTAATCCCATAAGGCCTATTGATCTGCAGTGAGGCATTTAATTTACATTGGCACCTTGTTCCCCAACTAGCTTACCTGGTTAAATAAAGGTGGAATAAAAAACCTTGGCACGACTCTGAGCGCTGATGGGAAACTGCATGCTTTCACAGAACACGATGACAACACTGTTGGCTTGAACCGAGTCAACTGATGTGTCTTAACTTGCTTTGTCTGGGATGACAAACATCAGGTGATCACCGAGAAGAATGAGGGGGTAAATTAATCACAAGGACATGCAAATTCTCAGCATTATGGATATTGTTTATACTGTCCTTCAGATATATTGTTTATACTGTCCTTCAGATATATTGTTTATACTGTCCTTCAGATATACTGTTTATACTGTCCTTCAGATATATTGTTTATACTGTCCTTCAGATATATTGTTATACTGTCCTTCAGATATATTGTTATACTGTCCTTCAGATATATTGTTTATACTGTCCTTCAGATATATTGTTTATACTGTCCTTCAGATATATTGTTTATACTGTCCTTCAGATATATTGTTTATACTGTCCTTCAGATATACTGTTTATACTGTCCTTCAGATATATTGTTTATACTGTCCTTCAGATATATTGTTATACTGTCCTTCAGATATATTGTTATACTGTCCTTCAGATATATTGTTATACTGTCCTTCAGATATACTGTTTATACTGTCCTTCAGATATATTGGCAGTGTGAACATGTCCCAAACCTATATTTACAGATAATGATTTAATACAGGTAAATGCTTTGAAACTCATTCATTCTAAGCTATCAAGCCCCCTGAAACCTGTCAGTCAGTTTGTGTTCTGTTGACAGCTTTGAGCCACAGCGAGCACCAATTCCACATTTACACCCATCATCCACATCAGGTGATCACCAAGTATTCTGAAGATTATAGTTTGTCTGTTTAATAAATTTAAAAAAATAATACATCTACTCTTAAGATGTTGTGGTCACATGTAGGAGGAAAACAGGGGTTGGATAGAAAAGGGTTTTTGGAAAACCGCAAAGTGTCCTGATAGCTGTCAGTCAGGTTCTGTAATGTTAGCATTCCTGAGCCACACCCAGTACCACTTCCACATCCTGGGACTTGCAAGGTTCATAAGAATCTACACAGTGGATATTTTTAGTGGGGAGTTAAATAGTTCAAAATAGTTCTAGAAGCAATAGAATCCTACATCCCAGCATGGCTAGAACTTTAATAAGATACCTTTCTTCCAAAATATATACAATTAAGATCGTGACTACTACTCTTCTTTTACAAACTTGTTTTATTTTTATTTTTAGATACTGTCGTCTTTTCTGTGTGTGGTCATACTATATACACTGACAGACAAGTACCAACAGGATAGTGTCTACTTTTTGCCGTGAGGCAGAATACGCTGCTGTCATAACATACAGGCAACCTCCATATCTATGTAATTACACTGCTAAAACCTAAAGCAGCGACAAAATAGCATTTCATCCAGTCACCGCCACGTCAGGATACTGTACCTGAAACAGGGAGACCGTAACAGGTAATCACCTGAAATCAGGTTACACCTGTCTAGAACCAACTGGTATAAAGGAGTGGATCCACTAGAAAAATCAACAACAACAGACTAGTTCCACACCCAGCTGTAGCTTTGACAACAAACAATTTACTTATCTCGTTTTATGTCATCTGGTTAATCACAAGCAGCTAGCGTAATAACCCTACATGGCCACAAACAAATCATCTTGAACCAATCACCTTCCAAATCAAATCAAAATGTTATTTGTCACATGCGCCGAATACAACAGGTGTATTTACAAGCCCCTTAACCAATAATGTAGTTTTAAGATTTTAAGAAAATCCCCCCCCCCCCAAAAAAAGAGATAAGAACAACAAATAATCAAAGAATAAGAGCTATATTTTCACAGGTTGCTGTTTATTGTAATGAGTCTTGTCCTGAAGGCTTTCCACATGTTTCGGACTCGGCTAGGCGAACCTAGTGTGCCATAATACCATAAAAGACCTTCGCTTGAAAAATGAGAAAAGACGGCAATAGTATTGTTTGTCCACCTTGAGACGCCGTAGCCAGTATACATACACTGCCTCAAAATAGTCTGAATTAATCTAAGATTAAAACTTTTAAAAAATGACAGATTTCTTGAGTTGATGTTTTGCCGAGGAGATTTTAGGTCGCACAATTTTACATCTAAGATGTTTTGGTGCAGTATTTCCCAAGTGAAAAAAAATGTGCTTTTGGTATTAAATTACTGTTAGGGTTAAGCACTCTGGGCTGTGGTGTCTGTGGGTTGTAGGTGATTACACTGTGTCTGTGGGTTGTAGGTGACTATTCTGTGGGTTGTAGGTGACTACACTGTCTGTGGGTTGTAGGTGACTATTCTGTGGGTTGTAGGTGACTACACTGTGTCTGTGGGTTGTAGGTGACTATTCTGTGGGTTGTAGGTGACTACACTGTGTCTGTGGGTTGTAGGTGACTATTCTGTGGGTTGTAGGTGACTACATTGTCTGTGGGTTGTAGGTGACTACACTGTCTGTGGGTTGTAGGTGACTACACTGTGGGTTGTAGGTGACTACACTGTGGGTTGTAGGTGACTACACTGTGCGTTGTAGGTGACTACACTGTGGGTTGTAGTTGACTACACTGTGCGTTGTTGGTGACTACACTGTGTCTGTGGGTTGTTGGTGACTACACTGTGGGTTGTAGGTGACTACACTGTGTCTGTGGGTTGTAGGTGACTATTCTGTGTCTGTGGGTTGTAGGTGACTACTCTGTGGGTTGTAGGTGACTACACTGTGGGTTGTAGGTGACTACACTGTGGGTTGTAGGTGACTACACTGTGGGTTGTAGGTGACTACACTGTGGGTTGTAGGTGACTACACTGTGGGGTTGTAGGTGACTACACTGTGGGTTGTAGGTGACTACACTGTGGGTTGTTGGTGACTACACTGTCTGGGTTGTAGGTGACTACACTGTTTGTGGGTTGTAGGTGACTACTCTGTGTCTGTGGGTTGTAGGTGACTACACTGTCTGGGTTGTAGGTGACTATTCTGTGTCTGGGTTGTAGGTGACTACACTGTTTGTGGGTTGTAGGTGACTACTCTGTGTCTGTGGGTTGTAGGTGACTACACTGTGTCTGTGGGTTGTAGGTGACTACTCTGTGTCTTTGGGTTGTAGGTGACTACACTGTGGGTTGTAGGTGACTACACTGTGGGTTGTAGGTGACTACTCTGTGTCTTTGGGTTGTAGGTGACTACACTGTGGGTTGTTGGTGACTACACTGTCTGGGTTGTAGGTGACTATTCTGTGTCTGGGTTGTAGGTGACTACACTGTGTCTGTGGGTTGTAGGTGACTACACTGTGTCTGTGGGTTGTAGGTGACTACACAGTGTCTGTGGGTTGTAGGTGACTACACTGTCTGTGGGTTGTAGGTCACTACACTGTCTGTGGGTTGTAGGTGACTACTCTGTGTCTTTGAGGCAAAATGTGCTGACTGTGATATGTGGTTGTCCCACCTAGCTATCTGGAGATGAATGTACTGACTATGACTGGTCCACCTACCCATCTGGAGATGAATGTACTAACTGTGACTGGTCCACCTAGCTATCTGATGAATGTACTGACTATGACTGGTCCACCTACCTATCTGATGAATGTACTGACTATGACTGGTCCACCTACCTATCTGGAGATGAATGTACTAACTGTGACTGGTCCACATAGCTATCTGGAGATGAATGTATGGACTATGACTGGTCCACATAGCTATGTGGTATAGCTTGTGGTTCTATAGTCTGTCCTGTTGTCAGTCAGTGGTTCTATAGTCTGTCCTGTTGTCAGTCAGTGGTTCTATAGTCTGTCCTGTTGTCAGTCAGTGGTTCTATAGTCTATAGGTTGGGAACCCCCAGGCGTTTCAGATTTGTTTTAGCCCTGAGCTGGTTCACCCTTTAGAGTGTGTGTGTGCGTATGTGTGTGTGTGTGTGTGTGTGTGTGTGTGTGTGTGTGTGTGCGTATGTGTGTGCGTATGTGTGTGCGTATGTGTGTGTGTGTGTGCGTATGTGTGTGCGTATGTGTGTGTGTGTGTGTGTGTGTGTGCGTGCGCGTGTGTGTGTGTGTGTGTGCACGCGTGCGTGTTATGCTGGGTGGAACAGCACACAGCCTGACAGAGGTAGGCCTTTCTAGCTGCCGTTCTCGATTGCAAAATACCAAATAAATATTTTGCTTCCAACAGCCTCTTTCTCCCATCTGTGTCACAAACCATCCCAGTATGTGAAGCTAACGACTACCTCTTCTTTTCAAGAGCAACGTTAATAAAAATATAGATTTTCTCTCTGTGGAGAAACAAGTACTTCACAGATTCTGCTAATGCCTGCTCCAAACCGTCTCTAGTGACTGCTCCTAACCGTCTCTAGTGACTGCTCCTAACCGTCTCTAGTGACTGCTCCTAACCGTCTCTAGTGACTGCTCCTAACAGTCTCTAGTGACTGCTCCTAACCGTCTCTAGTGACTGCTACTAACCGTCTCTAGTGACTGCTCCTAACCGTCTCTAGTGACTGCTCCTAACAGTCTCTAGTGACTGCTCCTAACCGTCTCTAGTGACTGCTCCTAACCGTCTCTAGTGACTGCTCCTAACCGTCTCTAGTGACTGCTCCTAACCGTCTCTAGTGACTGCTACTAACCGTCTCTAGTGACTGCTCCTAACCGTCTCTAGTGACTGCTCCTAACCGTCTCTAGTGACTGCTACTAACCGTCTCTAGTGACTGCTCCTAACCGTCTCTAGTGACTGCTCCTAACAGTCTCTAGTGACTGCTCCTAACCGTCTCTAGTGACTGCTCCTAACCGTCTCTAGTGACTGCTCCTAACCGTCTCTAGTGACTGCTCCAAACCGTCTCTAGTGACTGCTCCTAACCGTCTCTAGTGACTGCTCCTAACCGTCTCTAGTGACTGCTCCTAACAGTCTCTAGTGACTGCTCCTAACAGTCTCTAGTGACTGCTCCTAACCGTCTCTAGTGACTGCTCCTAACCGTCTCTAGTGACTGCTCCTAACCGTCTCTAGTGACTGCTCCTAACCGTCTCTAGTGACTGCTCCTAACCGTCTCTAGTGACTGCTCCTAACCGTCTCTAGTGACTGCTCCTAACCGTCTCTAGTGACTGCTCCTAACCGTCTCTAGTGACTGCTCCTAACCGTCTCTAGTGACTGCTCCTAACCGTCTCTAGTGACTGCTCCTAACCGTCTCTAGTGACTGCTCCTAACCGTCTCTAGTGACTGCTCCTAACCGTCTCTAGTGACTGCTCCTAACCGTCTCTAGTGACTGCTCCTAACCGTCTCTAGTGACTGCTCCTAACCGTCTCTAGTGACTGCTCCTAACCGTCTCTAGTGACTGCTCCTAACCGTCTCTCTAGTGACTGCTCCTAACCGTCTCTAGTGACTGCTCCTAACCGTCTCTAGTGACTGCTCCTAACCGTCTCTAGTGACTGCTCCTAACCGTCTCTAGTGACTGCTCCTAACCGTCTCTAGTGACTGCTCCTAACCGTCTCTAGTGACTGCTCCTAACCGTCTCTAGTGACTGCTCCTAACCGTCTCTAGTGACTGCTCCTAACCGTCTCTAGTGACTGCTCCTAACCGTCTCTAGTGACTGCTCCTAACCGTCTCTAGTGACTGCTCCTAACCGTCTCTAGTGACTGCTCCTAACCGTCTCTAGTGACTGCTCCTAACCGTCTCTAGTGACTGCTCCTAACCGTCTCTAGTGACTGCTCCTAACCGTCTCTAGTGACTGCTCCTAACCGTCTCTAGTGACTGCTCCTAACCGTCTCTAGTGACTGCTCCTAACCGTCTCTAGTGACTGCTCCAAACCGTCTCTAGTGACTGCTCCTAACCGTCTCTAGTGACTGCTCCTAACAGTCTCTAGTGACTGCTCCTAACCGTCTCTAGTGACTGCTCCTAACCGTCTCTAGTGCCTGCTCCTAACCGTCTCTAGTGACTGCTCCTAACCGTCTCTAGTGACTGCTCCTAACCGTCTCTAGTGCCTGCTCCAAACCGTCTCTAGTGACTGCTCCTAACCGTCTCTAGTGACTGCTCCTAACCGTCTCTAGTGACTGCTCCAAACCGTCTCTAGTGACTGCTCCTAACAGTCTCTAGTGACTGCTACTAACCGTCTCTAGTGACTGCTACTAACCGTCTCTAGTGACTGCTACTAACCGTCTCTAGTGACTGCTCCTAACAGTCTCTAGTGACTGCTCCTAACCGTCTCTAGTGACTGCTCCTAACCGTCTCTAGTGACTGCTCCTAACCGTCTCTAGTGACTGCTACTAACCGTCTCTAGTGACTGCTACTAACCGTCTCTAGTGACTGCTACTAACCGTCTCTAGTGACTGCTCCAAACCGTCTCTAGTGACTGCTACTAACCGTCTCTAGTGACTGCTCCAAACCGTCTCTAGTGACTGCTCCTAACAGTCTCTAGTGACTGCTCCTAACCGTCTCTAGTGACTGCTCCTAACCGTCTCTAGTGACTGCTCCTAACCGTCTCTAGTGACTGCTCCTAACCGTCTCTAGTGACTGCTCCTAACCGTCTCTAGTGACTGCTCCTAACCGTCTCTAGTGACTGCTCCTAACCGTCTCTAGTGACTGCTCCTAACCGTCTCTAGTGACTGCTCCAAACCGTCTCTAGTGACTGCTCCTAACCGTCTCTAGTGACTGCTCCTAACAGTCTCTAGTGACTGCTCCAAACCGTCTCTAGTGACTGCTCCTAACAGTCTCTAGTGACTGCTCCAAACCGTCTCTAGTGACTGCTCCTAACCGTCTCTAGTGACTGCTCCTAACCATCTCTAGTGACTGCTCCTAACAGTCTCTAGTGACTGCTCCTAACCGTCTCTAGTGACTGCTCCTAACCGTCTCTAGTGACTGCTCCTAAGTCTCTAGTGACTGCTCCTAACCGTCTCTAGTGACTGCTCCTAAGCGTCTCTAGTGACTGCTCCTAACCGTCTCTAGTGACTGCTCCTAACCGTCTCTAGTGACTGCTCCTAACCGTCTCTAGTGACTGCTCCTAACCGTCTCTAGTGACTGCTCCTAACCGTCTCTAGTGACTGCTCCTAACCGTCTCTAGTGACTGTTCCTAACCGTCTCTAGTGACTGTTCCTAACCGTCTCTAGTGACTGCTCCTAACCGTCTCTAGTGACTGCTCCTAACCGTCTCTAGTGACTGCTCCTAACCGTCTCTAGTGACTGCTCCTAACCGTCTCTAGTGACTGCTCCTAACCGTCTCTAGTGACTGCTCCTAACCGTCTCTAGTGACTGTTCCTAACCGTCTCTAGTGACTGCTCCTAACCGTCTCTAGTGACTGCTCCTAACCGTCTCTAGTGACTGTTCCTAACCGTCTCTAGTGACTGTTCCTAACCGTCTCTAGTGACTGCTACTAACCGTCTCTAGTGACTGCTCCTAACCGTCTCTAGTGACTGCTCCTAACCGTCTCTAGTGACTGCTCCTAACCGTCTCTAGTGACTGCTCCTAACCGTCTCTAATGACTGCTCCTAACCGTCTCTAGTGACTGCTCCTAACCGTCTCTAGTGACTGTTCCTAACCGTCTCTAGTGACTGCTCCTAACCGTCTCTAGTGACTGCTCCTAACCGTCTCTAGTGACTGCTCCTAACCGTCTCTAGTGACTGCTACTAACCGTCTCTAGTGACTGCTCCTAACCGTCTCTAGTGACTGCTCCTAACCGTCTCTAGTGACTGCTCCTAACCGTCTCTAGTGACTGCTACTAACCGTCTCTAGTGACTGCTCCTAACCGTCTCTAGTGACTGCTCCTAACCGTCTCTAGTGACTGCTCCTAACCGTCTCTAGTGACTGCTCCTAACCGTCTCTAGTGACTGCTCCTAACCGTCTCTAGTGACTGCTCCTAACCGTCTCTAGTGACTGCTCCTAACCGTCTCTAGTGACTGCTCCAAACCGTCTCTAGTGACTGCTCCTAACCGTCTCTAGTGACTGCTCCTAACCGTCTCTAGTGACTGCTCCTAACCGTCTCTAGTGACTGCTCCTAACCGTCTCTAGTGACTGCTCCTAACCGTCTCTAGTGACTGCTCCTAACCGTCTCTAGTGACTGCTCCTAACCGTCTCTAGTGACTGCTCCTAACCGTCTCTAGTGACTGCTCCTAACCGTCTCTAGTGACTGCTCCTAACCGTCTCTAGTGACTGCTCCTAACCGTCTCTAGTGACTGCTCCTAACCGTCTCTAGTGACTGCTCCTAACCGTCTCTAGTGACTGCTCCTAACCGTCTCTAGTGACTGCTCCTAACCGTCTCTAGTGACTGCTCCTAACCGTCTCTAGTGACTGCTCCTAACCGTCTCTAGTGACTGCTCCTAACCGTCTCTAGTGACTGCTCCTAACCGTCTCTAGTGACTGCTCCTAACCGTCTCTAGTGACTGCTCCTAACCGTCTCTAGTGACTGTTCCTAACCGTCTCTAGTGACTGCTCCTAACAGTCTCTAGTGACTGCTCCTAACCGTCTCTAGTGACTGCTCCAAACCGTCTCTAGTGACTGCTCCTAACCGTCTCTAGTGACTGCTACTAACCGTCTCTAGTGACTGCTCTAACCGTCTCTAGTGACTGCTCCTAACCGTCTCTAGTGACTGCTCCTAACCGTCTCTAGTGACTGCTACTAACCGTCTCTAGTGACTGCTCCTAACCGTCTCTAGTGACTGCTCCTAACCGTCTCTAGTGACTGCTACTAACCGTCTCTAGTGACTGCTCCAAACCGTCTCTAGTGACTGCTCCTAACCGTCTCTAGTGACTGCTCCAAACCGTCTCTAGTGACTGCTCCTAACCGTCTCTAGTGACTGCTCCTAACCGTCTCTAGTGACTGCTCCTAACCGTCTCTAGTGACTGCTCCTAACCGTCTCTAGTGACTGCTCCTAACCGTCTCTAGTGACTGCTCTAACCGTCTCTAGTGACTGCTCCTAACCGTCTCTAGTGACTGCTCCAAACCGTCTCTAGTGACTGCTCCTAACCGTCTCTAGTGACTGCTCCTAACCGTCTCTAGTGACTGCTCCAAACCGTCTCTAGTGACTGCTCCTAACCGTCTCTAGTGACTGCTCCTAACCGTCTCTAGTGACTGCTCCTAACAGTCTCTAGTGACTGCTCCTAACCGTCTCTAGTGACTGCTCCTAACCGTCTCTAGTGACTGCTCCTAACCGTCTCTAGTGACTGCTCCTAACCGTCTCTAGTGACTGCTCCTAACCGTCTCTAGTGACTGCTCCTAACCGTCTCTAGTGACTGCTCCTAACCGTCTCTAGTGACTGCTCCTAACCGTCTCTAGTGACTGCTCCTAACCGTCTCTAGTGACTGCTCCTAACCGTCTCTAGTGACTGCTCCTAACCTCTAGTCTCTAGTGACTGCTCCTAACCGTCTCTCTAGTGACTGCTCCTAACCGTCTCTAGTGACTGCTCCTAACCGTCTCTAGTGACTGCTCCTAACCGTCTCTAGTGACTGCTCCTAACCGTCTCTAGTGACTGCTCCTAACCGTCTCTAGTGACTGCTCCTAACCGTCTCTAGTGACTGCTCCTAACCGTCTCTAGTGACTGCTCCTAACCGTCTCTAGTGACTGCTCCTAACCGTCTCTAGTGACTGCTCCTAACCGTCTCTAGTGACTGCTCCTAACCGTCTCTAGTGACTGCTCCTAACCGTCTCTAGTGACTGCTCCTAACCGTCTCTAGTGACTGCTCCTAACCGTCTCTAGTGACTGCTCCTAACCGTCTCTAGTGACTGTTCCTAACCGTCTCTAGTGACTGCTCCTAACCGTCTCTAGTGACTGCTCCTAACCGTCTCTAGTGACTGTTCCTAACCGTCTCTAGTGACTGCTCCTAACCGTCTCTAGTGACTGCTCCTAACCGTCTCTAGTGACTGCTCCTAACCGTCTCTAGTGACTGCTCCTAACCGTCTCTAGTGACTGCTCCTAACCGTCTCTAGTGACTGCTCCTAACCGTCTCTAGTGACTGCTCCTAACCGTCTCTAGTGACTGCTCCAAACCGTCTCTAGTGACTGCTCCTAACCGTCTCTAGTGACTGCTCCTAACAGTCTCTAGTGACTGCTCCTAACCGTCTCTAGTGACTGCTCCTAACCGTCTCTAGTGCCTGCTCCTAACCGTCTCTAGTGACTGCTCCTAACCGTCTCTAGTGACTGCTCCTAACCGTCTCTAGTGCCTGCTCCAAACCGTCTCTAGTGACTGCTCCTAACCGTCTCTAGTGACTGCTCCTAACCGTCTCTAGTGACTGCTCCAAACCGTCTCTAGTGACTGCTCCTAACAGTCTCTAGTGACTGCTACTAACCGTCTCTAGTGACTGCTACTAACCGTCTCTAGTGACTGCTACTAACCGTCTCTAGTGACTGCTCCTAACAGTCTCTAGTGACTGCTCCTAACCGTCTCTAGTGACTGCTCCTAACCGTCTCTAGTGACTGCTCCTAACCGTCTCTAGTGACTGCTACTAACCGTCTCTAGTGACTGCTACTAACCGTCTCTAGTGACTGCTACTAACCGTCTCTAGTGACTGCTCCAAACCGTCTCTAGTGACTGCTACTAACCGTCTCTAGTGACTGCTCCAAACCGTCTCTAGTGACTGCTCCTAACAGTCTCTAGTGACTGCTCCTAACCGTCTCTAGTGACTGCTCCTAACCGTCTCTAGTGACTGCTCCTAACCGTCTCTAGTGACTGCTCCTAACCGTCTCTAGTGACTGCTCCTAACCGTCTCTAGTGACTGCTCCTAACCGTCTCTAGTGACTGCTCCTAACCGTCTCTAGTGACTGCTCCTAACCGTCTCTAGTGACTGCTCCAAACCGTCTCTAGTGACTGCTCCTAACCGTCTCTAGTGACTGCTCCTAACAGTCTCTAGTGACTGCTCCAAACCGTCTCTAGTGACTGCTCCTAACAGTCTCTAGTGACTGCTCCAAACCGTCTCTAGTGACTGCTCCTAACCGTCTCTAGTGACTGCTCCTAACCATCTCTAGTGACTGCTCCTAACAGTCTCTAGTGACTGCTCCTAACCGTCTCTAGTGACTGCTCCTAACCGTCTCTAGTGACTGCTCCTAACCGTCTCTAGTGACTGCTCCTAACCGTCTCTAGTGACTGCTCCTAACCGTCTCTAGTGACTGCTCCTAACCGTCTCTAGTGACTGCTCCTAACCGTCTCTAGTGACTGCTCCTAACCGTCTCTAGTGACTGCTCCTAACCGTCTCTAGTGACTGCTCCTAACCGTCTCTAGTGACTGCTCCTAACCGTCTCTAGTGACTGTTCCTAACCGTCTCTAGTGACTGTTCCTAACCGTCTCTAGTGACTGCTCCTAACCGTCTCTAGTGACTGCTCCTAACCGTCTCTAGTGACTGCTCCTAACCGTCTCTAGTGACTGCTCCTAACCGTCTCTAGTGACTGCTCCTAACCGTCTCTAGTGACTGCTCCTAACCGTCTCTAGTGACTGTTCCTAACCGTCTCTAGTGACTGCTCCTAACCGTCTCTAGTGACTGCTCCTAACCGTCTCTAGTGACTGTTCCTAACCGTCTCTAGTGACTGTTCCTAACCGTCTCTAGTGACTGCTACTAACCGTCTCTAGTGACTGCTCCTAACCGTCTCTAGTGACTGCTCCTAACCGTCTCTAGTGACTGCTCCTAACCGTCTCTAGTGACTGCTCCTAACCGTCTCTAATGACTGCTCCTAACCGTCTCTAGTGACTGCTCCTAACCGTCTCTAGTGACTGTTCCTAACCGTCTCTAGTGACTGCTCCTAACCGTCTCTAGTGACTGCTCCTAACCGTCTCTAGTGACTGCTCCTAACCGTCTCTAGTGACTGCTACTAACCGTCTCTAGTGACTGCTCCTAACCGTCTCTAGTGACTGCTCCTAACCGTCTCTAGTGACTGCTCCTAACCGTCTCTAGTGACTGCTACTAACCGTCTCTAGTGACTGCTCCTAACCGTCTCTAGTGACTGCTCTAACCGTCTCTAGTGACTGCTCCTAACCGTCTCTAGTGACTGCTCCTAACCGTCTCTAGTGACTGCTCCTAACCGTCTCTAGTGACTGCTCCTAACCGTCTCTAGTGACTGCTCCTAACCGTCTCTAGTGACTGCTCCTAACCGTCTCTAGTGACTGCTCCTAACCGTCTCTAGTGACTGCTCCTAACCGTCTCTAGTGACTGCTCCTAACCGTCTCTAGTGACTGCTCCTAACCGTCTCTAGTGACTGCTCCTAACCGTCTCTAGTGACTGCTCCTAACCGTCTCTAGTGACTGCTCCTAACCGTCTCTAGTGACTGCTCCTAACCGTCTCTAGTGACTGCTCCTAACCGTCTCTAGTGACTGCTCCTAACCGTCTCTAGTGACTGCTCCTAACCGTCTCTAGTGACTGCTCCTAACCGTCTCTAGTGACTGCTCCTAACCGTCTCTAGTGACTGCTCCTAACCGTCTCTAGTGACTGCTCCTAACCGTCTCTAGTGACTGCTCTGCTCTAACCGTCTCTAGTGACTGCTCCTAACCGTCTCTAGTGACTGCTCCTAACCGTCTCTAGTGACTGCTCCTAACCGTCTCTAGTGACTGCTCCTAACCGTCTCTAGTGACTGCTCCTAACCGTCTCTAGTGACTGCTCCTAACCGTCTCTAGTGACTGCTCCTAACCGTCTCTAGTGACTGCTCCTAACCGTCTCTAGTGACTGCTCCTAACCGTCTCTAGTGACTGCTCCTAACCGTCTCTAGTGACTGCTCCTAACCGTCTCTAGTGACTGCTCCTAACCGTCTCTAGTGACTGCTCCTAACCGTCTCTAGTGACTGCTCCTAACCGTCTCTAGTGACTGCTCCTAACCGTCTCTAGTGACTGCTCCTAACCGTCTCTAGTGACTGCTCCTAACCGTCTCTAGTGACTGCTCCTAACCGTCTCTAGTGACTGCTCCAACCGTCTCTAGTGACTGCTCCTAACCGTCTCTAGTGACTGCTCCAAACCGTCTCTAGTGACTGCTCCTAACCGTCTCTAGTGACTGCTCCTAACCGTCTCTAGTGACTGCTCCTAACCGTCTCTAGTGACTGCTCCTAACCGTCTCTAGTGACTGCTCCTAACCGTCTCTAGTGACTGCTCCTAACCGTCTCTAGTGACTGCTCCTAACCGTCTCTAGTGACTGCTCCAAACCGTCTCTAGTGACTGCTCCTAACCGTCTCTAGTGACTGCTCCTAACCGTCTCTAGTGACTGCTCCTAACCGTCTCTAGTGACTGCTCCTAACCGTCTCTAGTGACTGCTCCTAACCGTCTCTAGTGACTGCTCCTAACCGTCTCTAGTGACTGCTCCTAACCGTCTCTAGTGACTGCTCCTAACCGTCTCTAGTGACTGCTAGTGACTGCTCCTAACCGTCTCTAGTGACTGCTCCTAACCGTCTCTAGTGACTGCTCCTAACCGTCTCTAGTGACTGCTCCTAACCGTCTCTAGTGACTGCTCCTAACCGTCTCTAGTGACTGCTCCTAACCGTCTCTAGTGACTGCTCCTAACCGTCTCTAGTGACTGCTCCTAACCGTCTCTAGTGACTGCTCCTAACCGTCTCTAGTGACTGCTCCTAACCGTCTCTAGTGACTGCTCCTAACCGTCTCTAGTGACTGCTCCTAACCGTCTCTAGTGACTGCTCCTAACCGTCTCTAGTGACTGCTCCTAACCGTCTCTAGTGACTGCTCCTAACCGTCTCTAGTGACTGCTCCTAACCGTCTCTAGTGACTGCTCCTAACCGTCTCTAGTGACTGCTCCTAACCGTCTCTAGTGACTGCTCCTAACCGTCTCTAGTGACTGCTCCTAACCGTCTCTAGTGACTGCTCCTAACCGTCTCTAGTGACTGCTCCTAACCGTCTCTAGTGACTGCTCCTAACCGTCTCTAGTGACTGCTCCTAACCGTCTCTAGTGACTGCTCCTAACCGTCTCTAGTGACTGCTCCTAACCGTCTCTAGTGACTGACTGTGACTGCTCCTAACCGTCTCTAGTGACTGCTCCTAACCGTCTCTAGTGACTGCTCCTAACCGTCTCTAGTGACTGTTCCTAACCGTCTCTAGTGACTGCTCCTAACCGTCTCTAGTGACTGCTCCTAACCGTCTCTAGTGACTGCTCCTAACCGTCTCTAGTGACTGCTCCAAACCGTCTCTAGTGACTGCTCCTAACCGTCTCTAGTGACTGCTCCTAACCGTCTCTAGTGACTGCTCCTAACAGTCTCTAGTGACTGCTCCTAACAGTCTCTAGTGACTGCTCCTAACCGTCTCTAGTGACTGCTAATTGATAACACTGGTTACGAAGTCTCAGAAAAGTATGAAAAAAGACACGCCTTTACACAACATGACAACACAACAACAACAGCATGGACAACACCATGGACAACAGCATGGACAACAGCATGGACAACAGCATGGATAACAGCATGGACTGGACTGCAGGACAACAGGACTGCATGTTGCTTCATGTCTCAGTCTCTTCTAGTTGTTTATAGGAGGACTGTCTACAACACTAGTATCTAGCCCAGGACTGTCTACAACACTAGTATCTAGCCCAGGACTGTCTACAACACTAGTATCTAGCCCAGGACTGTCTACAACACAAGTATCTAGCCCAGGACTGTCTACAACACAAGTATCTAGCCCAGGACTGTCTACAACACAAGTATCTAGCCCAGGACTGTCTACAACACAAGTATCTAGCCCAGGACTGTCTACAACACTAGTATCTAGCCCAGGACTGTCTACAACACTAGTATCTAGCCCAGGACTGTCTACAACACTAGTATCTAGCCCAGGACTGTCTATAACACTAGTATCTAGCCCAGGACTGTCTACAACACTAGTATCTAGCCCAGGACTGTCTACAACACTAGTATCTAGCCCAGGACTGTCTACAACACTAGTATCTAGCCCAGGACTGTCTACTGACAACAACACAAGTATCTAGCCCAGGACTGTCTACTGACAACAACACAAGTATCTAGCCCAGGACTGTCTACAACACAAGTATCTAGCCCAGGACTGTCTACAACACTAGTATCTAGCCCAGGACTGTCTACAACACAAGTATCTAGCCCAGGACTGTCTACAACACAAGTATCTAGCCCAGGACTGTCTACAACACAAGTATCTAGCCCAGGACTGTCTACAACACTAGTATCTAGCCCAGGACTGTCTACAACACAAGTATCTAGCCCAGGACTGTCTACAACACAAGTATCTAGCCCAGGACTGTCTACAACACTAGTATCTAGCCCAGGACTGTCTACAACACTAGTATCTAGCCCAGGACTGTCTACAACACTAGTATCTAGCCCAGGACTGTCTATAACACTAGTATCTAGCCCAGGACTGTCTACAACACTAGTATCTAGCCCAGGACTGTCTACAACACTAGTATCTAGCCCAGGACTGTCTACAACACAAGTATCTAGCCCAGGACTGTCTACAACACTAGTATCTAGCCCAGGACTGTCTACAACACTAGTATCTAGCCCAGGACTGTCTACAACACAAGTATCTAGCCCAGGACTGTCTACAACACAAGTATCTAGCCCAGGACTGTCTACAACACTAGTATCTAGCCCAGGACTGTCTATAACACTAGTATCTAGCCCAGGACTGTCTACAACACTAGTATCTAGCCCAGGACTGTCTACAACACTAGTATCTAGCCCAGGACTGTCTACAACACAAGTATCTAGCCCAGGACTGTCTACAACACAAGTATCTAGCCCAGGACTGTCTACAACACAAGTATCTAGCCCAGGACTGTCTACAACACAATTATCTAGCCCAGGACTGTCTACAACACTAGTATCTAGCCCAGGACTGTCTACAACACTAGTATCTAGCCCAGGACTGTCTACAACACAAGTATCTAGCCCAGGACTGTCTACAACACAAGTATCTAGCCCAGGACTGTCTACAACACTAGTATCTAGCCCAGGACTGTCTACAACACTAGTATCTAGCCCAGGACTGTCTACAACACAAGTATCTAGCCCATGACTGTCTACAACACTAGTATCTAGCCCAGGACTGTCTACAACACTAGTATCTAGCCCAGGACTGTCTACTGACAACAACACAAGTATCTAGCCCAGGACTGTCTACAACACAAGTATCTAGCCCAGGACTGTCTACAACACTAGTATCTAGCCCAGGACTGTCTACAACACAATTATCTAGCCCAGGACTGTCTACAACACAAGTATCTAGCCCAGGACTGTCTACTGACAACAACACAAGTATCTAGCCCAGGACTGTCTACAACACAAGTATCTAGCCCAGGACTGTCTACAACACAAGTATCTAGCCCAGGACTGTCTACAACACAAGTATCTAGCCCAGGACTGTCTACAACACTAGTATCTAGCCCAGGACTGTCTACAACACAAGTATCTAGCCCAGGACTGTCTACAACACAAGTATCTAGCCCAGGACTGTCTACAACACTAGTATCTAGCCCAGGACTGTCTACAACACAAGTATCTAGCCCAGGACTGTCTACAACACAAGTATCTAGCCCAGGACTGTCTACAACACTAGTATCTAGCCCAGGACTGTCTACAACACTAGTATCTAGCCCAGGACTGTCTACAACACTAGTATCTAGCCCAGGACTGTCTACAACACTAGTATCTAGCCCAGGACTGTCTACAACACTAGTATCTAGCCCAGGACTGTCTACAACACTAGTATCTAGCCCAGGACTGTCTACAACACTAGTATCTAGCCCAGGACTGTCTACTGACAACAACACAAGTATCTAGCCCAGGACTGTCTACTGACAACAACACAAGTATCTAGCCCAGGACTGTCTACAACACAAGTATCTAGCCCAGGACTGTCTACAACACTAGTATCTAGCCCAGGACTGTCTACAACACAAGTATCTAGCCCAGGACTGTCTACTGACAACAACACAAGTATCTAGCCCAGGACTGTCTACAACACAAGTATCTAGCCCAGGACTGTCTACAACACAAGTATCTAACATAGAGAATAACTAATATTATTTCTATGCCTAGGTAATACCTGTACGTTGTTTAAAGCACCCTTGTGAAAGTCTCAGTCAGAAATGAGAGAATAATCCCCGTATGGTGAACCAGAGGCTGGTAGAATCATGAATTCTGAGTCTTCAGTTCAGCAGGTAGCCTAGTGGTTAGAGCGTAGGGGGCGGCAGGTAGCCTAGTGGTTAGAGCGTAGAGGCGGCAGGTAGCCTAGTGGTTAGAGCGGTGGACTAGAAACCGGAAGGTTGAAAGATTGAATCCCTGAGCTGACAAGTTAAAAAATATTTTGTTTTGCCCCTGAACAAGGCAATTAACCCACTGTTCCTAGGCCGTCATTGAAAGTAAGAATTTGTTCTTAACTGACTTGCCTAGTTGTATAAAGGTAAACATTTTTTAAATATAAGAAATTGTTCACTGGTAGGGGGGGTCCTGCGTGGTCTGGGCATTACTGACTCAAATGTATGAAATGAGTCGAAAATATTAATTATTTTGACTGAACGAATCGAAAAGATCAGAGTCTGTAAAAAGAGAGTTGAACTTCCCACTTCACTTAAAAAGAAACAGAAGAAGACAATGTTCCCTAAAGAACACCAACACACTCACCATACAAGTGTCAGATACACAGAAAGAGTTTCTACAGCTCCTGGTGGCTCCAATTCCCGACACCTTCAAAACAGTAAATTGCTCTTGCAAAGAGAGGCTGTTTGCCCTGATGCCACATCTCTGTCCAAAGCACTGATTGTGTAACAACGATACAGTACACAATATCTTATCTGTCCATGACTATTTATACTCCAGGGTGTAGATAGACCCATTAGCTCGGCCATCATAGAACCTAACCAGCATTTATGGTTCGCATGAAACATGCCATGTGGAAGTGTCTCTTTAACGATATAGAGCCTGACGAAAAGATGACCTTGTCCTGTAAGATGGTGTCTGATAGCACCTGGTAGGTACACAGACAGAGTCTAAACCAAACCAGGAGGGGGGCACTTTTTGGTTTTTGTGTAATGCTAGTCTCTATGTCAGTGTAAAGCTAGTCTCTATGTCAGTGTAATGCTAGTCTCTATGTCAGTGTAATGCTAGTCTCTATGTCAGTGTAAAGCTTATCTATGTCAGTCTCTATGTCAGTGTAAAGCTTGTCTCTATGTCAGTGTAAAGCTAGTCTCTATGTCAGTGTAATGCTAGTCTCTATGTCAGTGTAAAGCTAGTCTCTATGTCAGTGTAAAGTGTCTCTATGTCAGTCTCTGTGTCAGTGTAATGCTAGTCTCTATGTCAGTGTAAAGTGTCTCTATGTCAGTCTCTATGTCAGTGTAAAGCTTGTCTCTATGTCAGTGTAAAGCTAGTCTCTGTGTCAGTGTAAAGTGTCTCTATGTCAGTCTCTATGTCAGTCTCTATGTCAGTGTAAAGCTAGTCTCTATGTCAGTGTAAAGTGTCTCTATGTCAGTCTCTATGTCAGTCTCTATGTCAGTGTAAAACTTGTCTCTATGTCAGTGTAAAGCTAGTCTCTGTGTCAGTGTAAAGTGTCTCTATGTCAGTCTCTATGTCAGTCTCTATGTCAGTGTAAAGTGTCTCTATGTCAGTCTCTATGTCAGTGTAAAGTGTCTCTATGTCAGTCTCTATGTCAGTGTAATGCTAGTCTCTATGTCAGTGTAAAGCTAGTCTCTATTTTGTAACCTTTCACCACTAATCATTCTTTCTGTTACCATTCTGTCAGGTAGTTTTCAATCTCCAGCATTTAAGAGATTATTAACTAATATGCCATTTAAAGGACCCTCCGGCTAACCCTGTCTTCTAGTTCATCTTTAACCCACACTGTAAATACCTGGATGGGTGTGGAACAGAGAGATCCCACCCCTGGGCCCCCAGGATAACCTCCAGTCTAACACTGCAGTGAGATCCCAGGATAACCTCCAGTCTAACACTGCAGTGAGATCCCAGGATAACCTCCAGTCTAACACTGCAGTGAGATCCCAGGATAACCTCCAGTCTAACACTGCAGTGAGATCCCAGCATAACCTCCAGTCTAACACTGCAGTGAGATCCCAGCATAACCTCCAGTCTAACACTGCAGTGAGATCCCAGCATAACCTCCAGTCTAACACTGCAGTGAGATCCCAGCATAACCTCCAGTCTAACACTGCAGTGAGATCCCAGGATAACCTCCAGTCTAACACTGCAGTGAGATCCCAGGATAACCTCCAGTCTAACACTGCAGTGAGATCCCAGGATAACCTCCAGTCTAACACTGCAGTGAGATCCCAGCATAACCTCCAGTCTAACACTGCAGTGAGATCCCAGGATAACCTCCAGTCTAACACTGCAGTGAGATCCCAGGATAACCTCCAGTCTAACACTGCAGTGAGATCCCAGGATAACCTCCAGTCTAACACTGCAGTGAGATCCCAGGATAACCTCCAGTCTAACACTGCAGTGAGAAGGCCAGTTACAAGGCCAGTTACAAGGCCAGTTACAAGGCCAGTTACAAGGCCAGTTACAAGGCCAGTTACAAGGCCAGGGCCAGTTACAAGGCCAGTTACAAGGCCAGTTACAAGGCCAGGGCCAGTTACAAGGCCAGTTACAAGGCCAGTTACAAGGCCAGGGCCAGTTACAAGGCCAGTTACAAGGCCAGTTACAAGGCCAGTTACAAGGCCAGTTACAAGGCCAGTTACAAGGCCAGTTACAAGGCCATTATTTTACATTGATGTTCAGAACACGATATTGGTTGAACAACAATGGTTGATGCTGCTAGTACAGGAAAGTACACTCTTCGTAAAAGGACTCTACGGCTGTCTCCGTAGGAGCACCCTTAAAGGGTTCGACATGGAACCCAAAAAGGTTCTAACCGGACAACCCAAAAAGTGAACTTCAAAGGGTTATCCTATGGGGACAGCCGAAGAACTATTTCTGGTTCTAGATAGCACCTTTTTTCCCCTAAGAGCGTAGTATGGACGGCAGGATTGTGTGATCAACAACACATTCCGTGTGGAAGATATGACATTAGTCCTCAACTAAACCCCAAGTTTCCTCCTAAGGCTTCTCAGTAACCACACCAACAACACCAACACCACAAACAACACTAATAACACCACCAACAACACTAACAACACCACCAACAACAACACTACCAACACCACCAAGAACACCACCAACACCAACAACACTACCAACATCACCAACAACACCACCACCAACAACACTACCATCACCAACAACACCACCACCAACAACAACAACAACACCACCACCAACACCACCAACAACACTACCAACACCACCAACAGCACCAACACCAAAACCAACAACACCACCAAGAACAACACCACCACCAACAACACCACTAACAACACCAACACCAAAACAACACTACCAACAACACCACCACCACCAACACCAAAACCAACAGCCCCACCAAGAACACCACCACCAACAACACCAACAAGAACAACAACAGCAGCAACACCACCAACAGCAACACCAACTACCACAACAACAACACCACCAACCCAGCCAACAACACCTCCATCACCAACACCAAATCCAACAACACCGACACCACCAAGAACAACACCACCAACAGCAACACCACCACCAACAACAACAACACCAACACCAACTACCACAACAACAACAACACCACCACCAACCCAGCCAACAACACCACCAACAACAACACCACCACCAACCCAGCCAACAGCAACAACATAACATCTCACCTCTAAGAATGCTTCATAGACATACAGCCAGTTCTTCAGTATTAACCGGTCTCTATGAACATACCTAAGATATATCACTGCCACTGTGACGTCTGATTGGGTAGGGTTGGTTAGGGGAGAGAACACCCCACCCTGTAGGGGAGTGGACTGGAGATCTCTGATCTGCCTGAGGTGCTCTGCTCTGTCTATGACTGTGACTCATCTGTGTGGTATTTAGCATTTAAATATTCTGAAACTGCAACCTATTCCCTACATAGTACACTACATTTGATCAGAGCTAATGGGCCCTGGTCTAAAATAGTGCACTTTATAGGGAATAGGGTGCACTTTCAGACCCTAGAGAGTGGCTCCTGAACCCTGACCCTACTCTCTGAGGCTCCTGAACCCTGACCCTACTCCCTGAGGCTCCTGACCCCTGACCCCTGACCCTACTCTTAGTTTTAAAGGGGCAGTAAAACACAGGGAACACGCTGACCCTCAAGAGAACACGTCTTTCCCTCCAGAATTCCACCATGGTGACGGCATTGCGACTTAAAAAGCATCTCTGTCAAAGCATAGTTTTTACATTTCAGCAGGCATTGTCATGCAGAGCGACTAGGGTTATAAGTGCCTTGCTCAAGTGCACGTTGACAGTTTTTTTTCACTTAGTCGTCTCGGAGATTTGAACCAACGGCCTATTCGGTTACTGGCCCAACGCTCCAATGCTCCAACGCTCTCTACTGAGAAGGAGAGAGAGAGAAAAAATGTCTTTCCTATGGAACCATGGTAACAGTTTAATGAAGCAATGAAGGCAGATCACAGAACAGAGAGGCATCGCTCAGGTTGATCATTAAACTGGTGCTGCTAGAGAACCACTCCCTCACGCACAGCACAGGACGTCAACCCCTGATAAGGGGAGGCAGGTAGTCTAGTGGTTAGTGTTGGACTAGCAACCGGAAGGTTGCAAGTTCAAAACTCCTGAGCTGGCAAGTCTGTCAGCTAGCAACTTACCTTGGCTTACTGCATTCGCGTAACAGGCTGGCTCCTCGTGGAGTGCAATGTAATCAGGTGGTTAGAGCGTTGGACTAGTTAACTGTAAGGTTACAAGATTGAATCCCCCGAGCTGACAAGGTAAAAATCTGTCGTTCTGCCCCTGAACAAGGCAGTTAACCCACTGTTCCTAGGGCTGTCATTGAAAATAAGAATTTGTTCTTAACTGACTTGCCTAGTTAAATAAAGGTCAAATTTAAAAAATGAAGATTAAACACTTCAACCAACCGACAGTGCACGTCGCTCTCACTTTAAGACTATGGCTATCTATGTTGCCGGTATGATAGCTGGAGAGGTTAAAAAAATAAATAAATGTAATAGTATCTTTGAGACTCAAAAAACATAGGTAATGACATTGTGTCAAACACAGTTCACGTCTTAACAATCAGAGGAGAAATCCAATCCTCTTCACTGGATCCAATCCAAATGTCCTTTTATGGGAAATCTGGTGTGGTACTGTAGATGAAATCAGATGAAGGATTTGTTGTTGACTCCATTTGAAGAGCTGCTGCTAATAGTTTGGAACGTTTTATAGTGACTCTTTATAACAGGACAACTATTTATCTTCATTAAAGCCAAACAAACAAACAAACAAACGAAGGGGCAGAAATCAGAAGAGTCAGGGATCTATCCCCTAACAAGTGCAGACACATGATTACAAAGCTGAGAGCCCCACAGACCGTTTCATGTTCAGGAGTGTTGCTATTCTCTTGAAGTCTTTAAAGATCCTGAGGAAAGATGACCTCGTCTAGTAAGATAGACACCCTCTAGGTACACAGACAGACACATGGCAGAGTCTAGACTCTTTAGACAGATCTAGTGCTTTTAGTATGTGTAGACGATGCCAGGTCTCGGGTCTGTGCAGGGTTGGGCACTATCACCTCCTTCCTCTCCTCTATCTCCCCCCATCCTCCATAGGGCCCTACGTCCCTCCGGGAACCATGACGATTAAGGGCCCTACGTCCCTCCGGGAACCATGACGATTAAGTAAATAGGAAAATAAGTATGTTCAAAGTGTACAAGAAACAATATGAGGGAGGTGTGGTTCAAACTCATTCTCTACATACCAGCCCAGCAGACACCCTCATTCTCTACATACTAGTCGACACCCTCATTCTCTACATACCAGTCCAGCAGACACCCTCATTCTCTACATACCAGTCCAGCAGACACCCTCATTCTCTACAGACCAGCCCAGTTGACACGCTCATTCTCTACATACCAGTCCTGTTGACACCCTCCTTCTCTACAGACCAGCCCAGTTGACAGAGAGACGGTTGATGAGTTGTCTATACCGTTATTACCACCGCTATCATTACCATCACATTGCAATGAAGTCTGTAAAATTGGAAAAACTGGTTCTGAAGTGAGTTCAACGTGTAACAGCAAAACTCAAACCCATCCACTTGTCATGGCCAGAAGCAAGAAAACAAACCTAAGACAGGCAGTGTTAGAGATCGTTATGTCCCTCCAGGAACCATGACGATTAAGGGCCCCATGACGATTAAGGGCCCTACGTCCCTCCGGGAACCATGACGATTAAGGGCCCTACGTCCCTCCGGGAACCATGACGATTAAGGGCCCTACGTCCCTCCGGGAACCATGACGATTAAGGGTCCTACGTCCCTCCGGGAACCATGCCGATTAAGGGCCCTACGTCCCTCCGGGAACCATGCCGATTAAGGGCACTACGTCCCTCCGAGAACCATGCCGGTTAAGGGCCCTACGTCCCTCCGGGAACCATGCCGATTAAGGGCCCTACGTCCCTCCGGGAACCATGCCGATTAAGGGCCCTACGTCCCTCCGGGAACCATGCCGATTAAGGGCCCTACGTCCCTCCGGGAACCATGACGATTAAGTAAATAGGAAAATAAGTATGTTCAAAGTGTACAAGAAAAAATATGAGGGAGGTGTGGTTCAAACTCATTCTCTACATACCGGTCCAGCAGACACCCTCATTCTCTACATACCAGCCCAGCAGACACCCTCATTCTCTACATACCAGCCCAGCAGACACCCTCATTCTCTACATACCAGTCCAGCAGACACCCTCATTCTCTACATACCAGTCCAGCAGACACCCTCATTCTCTACATACCGGTCCAGCAGACACCCTCATTCTCTACATACCGGTCCAGCAGACACCCTCATTCTCTACATACCGGTCCAGCAGACACCCTCATTCTCTACATACCGGTCCAGCAGACACCCTCATTCTCTACATACCGGTCCAGCAGACACCCTCATTCTCTACATACCGGTCCAGCAGACACCCTCATTCTCTACATACCGGCCCAGCAGACACCCTCATTCTCTACATACCAGTCCAGCAGACACCCTCATTCTCTACATACCAGCCCAGCAGACACCCTCATTCTCTACATACCAGCCCAGCAGACACCCTCATTCTCTACATACCAGTCCAGCAGACACCCTCATTCTCTACATACCGGTCCAGCAGACACCCTCATTCTCTACATACCGGTCCAGCAGACACCCTCATTCTCTACATACCGGTCCAGCAGACACCCTCATTCTCTACATACCGGTCCAGCAGACACCCTCATTCTCTACATACCGGTCCAGCAGACACCCTCATTCTCTACATACCGGTCCAGCAGACACCCTCATTCTCTACATACCGGTCCAGCAGACACCCTCATTCTCTACATACCGGTCCAGCAGACACCCTCATTCTCTACATACCGGTCCAGCAGACACCCTCATTCTCTACATACCGGTCCAGCAGACACCCTCATTCTCTACATACCGGTCCAGCAGACACCCTCATTCTCTACATACCAGTCCAGCAGACACCCTCATTCTCTACATACCAGTCCAGCAGACACCCTCATTATCTACATACCAGTCCAGCAGACACCCTCATTCTCTACATACCAGTCCAGCAGACACCCTCATTCTCTACATACCAGTCCAGCAGACACCCTCATTGTCTACATAAACACAGAGACTTCCAAAAATAGTTTTTATTCAATGATTTGTGTCCACCTGCACGAGGGTGAAAGTAGTGCACATTATAGGGAATAGGGTGGCATTTGGAACGTAGCATACTAGAGGTCGACCGATTAATCGGAATGGCCGATTAATTAGGGCCGATTTCAGGTTTTCATAACAATCGGAAATCTGTATTTTTGGATGCCGATTTTGCCTTTTTTTTTTTTTTTTTTTTTTGTACAACTTTATTTAATCTTTATTTAACCAGGCAAGTCAGTTAAGAACACATTCTTATTTTCAATGACGGCCTAGGAACAGTGGGTTAACTGCCTCTTCAAGGGCAGAACGACAGATTTTTACCTTGTCAGCTCGGGGATTCAATCTTGCAACCTTACGGTTACCAGTCCAACGCTCTAACCACCTGATTACATTGCACTCCACAAGGAGCCTGCCTGTTAGGCGAATGCAGTAAGCCAAGGTAAGTTGCTAGCTAGCATTAAACTTAATCAATCATAATCACTAGTTATAACTACACATGGTTGATGATATTACTAGTTTATCTAGCGTGTCCTGCGTTGCATATAATTGATGCGGTGCGTATTCGTGAAAAATAACTGTCGTTGCTCCAACGTGTACTTAACCATAAACATCAATGCCTTTTGGAATGGCATCGAACACGTGGTTTCCATGGTTTCATTATTATGATCCGTCCTCCCCTCAGCAGCCCCCACTGACTTAAACATGGAAATCCTCTGAACAAGGTGAGATTTATGTTTGTGGTTTTATTTTTCAAATGCTGACATCAGCGCACTTCATGTAAATGAATAGACACCATTGATTGACGGGAGAACAAAAGGATCCTTGTTTCCCCGGTTGTTCCGTTTTGACAAACACAACATTTTTAGGTTAAATATAGGAGTCCTACCAGGAGTCCTACCAGGGGTCCTACCAGGAGTCCTACCAGCTCTCAGTCTCACGTCAAAATTAGACGTTTATCCATGTTTCTCAAACGTCATATTTCAGAGTTTTTCCAAACTTCAAATTTTGAAGTGTTTATTAAAAGGTCAAATTCAGGCATTAAATCCAAATTCTTAAGGTTAGGGGTTAAGGTTAGGGGTTAAGGTTAGGGGTTAACTCTGAATGGTTAAGGTTAGGCATTAACTCTGAATTTTTTATTTTATTTTTTATTTCACCTTTATTTAACCAGGTAGGCCAGTTGAGAACAAGTTCTCATTTGCAACTGCGACCTGGCCAAGATAAAGCATAGCAGTGTGGGTAAGAATGGTTAAGGTTAGGCATTAACTCTGAATGGTTAAGGTTAGGCATTAACTCTGAATGGTTAAGGTTAGGGGTTAAGGTTAGGCATTAACTCTGAATGGTTAAGGTAAGGGGTTAAGGTAAGGGGTTAAGGTTAGGGGTTAAGGTTAGGGGTTAAGGTTAGGCGTTAACTCTGAATGGTTAAGGTTAGGCATTAACTCTGAATGGTTAAGGTTAGGCATTAACTCTGAATGGTTAAGGTTAGGCATTAACTCTGAATGGTTAAGGTTAGGCATTAACTCTGAATGGTTAAGGTTAGGCATTAACTCTGAATGGTTAAGGTTAGGCATTAACTCTGAATGGTTAAGGTTAGGCATTAACTCTGAATGGTTAAGGTTAGGCATTAACTCTGAATGGTTAAGGTTAGGGGTTAAGGTTAGGCATTAACTCTGAATGGTTAAGGTAAGGGGTTAAGGTAAGGGGTTAAGGTTAGGCATTAACTCTGAATGGTTAAGGTAAGGGGTTAAGGTTAGGGGTTAACTCTGAAGGGTTAAGGTAAGGGGTTAAGGTAAGGGGTTAAGGTAAGGGGTTAAGGTTAGGCATTAACTCTGAATGGTTAAGGTAAGGGGTTAAGGTAAGGGGTTAAGTTAAGGGGTTAAGGTAAGGGGTTAAGGTAAGGGGTTAAGGTAAGGGGTTAAGGTAAGGGGTTAAGGTTAGGCATTAACTCTGAATGGTTAAGGTAAGGGGTTAAGGTTAGGCATTAACTCTGAATGGTTAAGGTAAGGGGTTAAGTTAAGGGGTTAAGGTTAGGCATTAACTCTGAATGGTTAAGGTAAGGGGTTAAGGTAAGGGGTTAAGTTAAGGGGTTAAGGTAAGGGGTTAAGTTAAGGGGTTAAGGTAAGGGGTTAAGGTAAGGGGTTAAGGTAAGGGGTTAAGTTAAGGGGTTAAGGTAAGGGGTTAAGGTAAGGGGTAAGGTAAGGGGTTAAGTTAAGGGGTTAAGGTAAGGGGTTAAGGTAAGGGGTTAAGGTAAGGGGTTAAGGTAAGGGGTTAAGGTTAGGCATTAACTCTGAATGGTTAAGGTAAGGGGTTAAGGTAAGGGGTTAAGGTAAGGGGTTAAGGTAAGGGGTTAAGTTAAGGGGTTAAGGTAAGGGGTTAAGGTAAGGGGTTAAGGTAAGGGGTTAAGTTAAGGGGTTAAGGTAAGGGGTTAAGGTAAGGGGTTAAGGTAAGGGGTTAAGGTAAGGGGTTAAGGTTTGTGATTTGGCTTAAAACAAAAACATCCAAAACACCTTTCTATTGCTGTGTGTGAATAGTTGAATCATCTAAACCTTGAATAATCACATAAATCGGATCACATAAATCGGATCACATAAATCGGATCACATAAATCGGATCACATAAATCGGATCACATAAATCGGATCACATAAATCGGATCACATAAATCGGATCACATAAATCGGATCACATAAATCGGATCACATAAATCGGATCACATAAATCGGATCACATAAATTGGATCACATAAATCTGATCTATGGTAATGTAGGGTCGGTATGGGGAGGGAGGCGGGTGTTAGCTATATGAAAACTAAACACACAGGTTTAGATGGCAGGCTGGGCTGCTGTGTGAATGGACCCGGATTACGGTCCGACTAACCTGCTCGCCACAGGAGTAACCACTGCGCCACCCGGGAGGCCTGACTAACCTGTTTTAACTCACTAACAGAGTTTATAAAAAACACAAAATGCCTTCTTCAGGAATCAACACAACCTTAAAAAAAAATATTCTCGCCCTACGTTGTATCTCACCATTAGCTCTGAAAACAACAATGTTTTGGAATACCATAGGAGCACCTGAAATACTGTTTACAGCCACTAGGATCTCCAAGCTGTTACTGATGTGGATCTGTACAGACCTACAGTAGCCTTGTCTGTAGCCTGTTCTGCTCAATGTACTCCAACATGCCTTTTACTGACACAGACTGAAGGTATGTATTTTACAACCACTAATTACCTTCTCAACTAAATAACAATGACCAAGGGACCACTCCCTTCCAACTGGTACATGTTAACAACATTTCAAGGAATGAGTGGCTGGACACACTGGTAGAGCAACAAGTTTAGCAGCAGGAGCTCTCTGTCCTAATCCAAGTCCTAATCCAGATCTACTGGTCCGTCTACTTCCTTCCTGTGTTGTGTGAAAGAAAAATAATGCAACAAAATTAAGACAGACAGACAGACAGACAGACAGACGGACAGACGGACAGACGGACAGACGGACAGACGGACAGACGGACAGACAGACAGACAGACGGACAGACAGAAGGCTGTTGTCCCTCCCGAAGACTGGCAGCTTCCACCCAGACACTACTGCATGCCTTTCACTGTCTGTTACAATACCGAGAAGACACTGTACCTCTCTTTGAAGGGGAACATCTCCAGGACTACGGTATTATGTATTATATGTAATGGAACACTGTAGGGAAGACATGAAGGCAGGTAGTCTAGTGGTTAGAGTGTAGAGGTGGCAGGTAGCCTAGTGGTTAGAGTGAAGAGGTGGCAGGTAGTCTAGTGGTTAGAGTGTAGAGGTGGCAGGTAGCCTAGTGGTTAGAGTGTAGAGGTGGCAGGTAGCCTAGTGGTTAGAGTGTAGAGGCGGCAGGTAGACTAGTGGTTAGAGTGTAGAGGAGGCAGGTAGTCTAGTGGTTAGAGTGTAGAGGTGGCAGGTAGCCTAGTGGTTAGAGTGTAGAGGCGGCAGGTAGTCTAGTGGTTAGAGTGTAGAGGCGGCAGGTAGTCTAGTGGTTAGAGTGTAGAGGCGGCAGGTAGACTAGTGGTTAGAGTGTAGAGGTGGCAGGTAGCCTAGTGGTTAGAGTGTAGAGGTGGCAGGTAGCCTAGTGGTTAGAGTGTAGAGGTGGCAGGTAGTCTAGTGGTTAGAGTGTAGAGGCGGCAGGTAGCCTAGTGGTTAGAGTGTAGAGGAGGCAGGTAGTCTAGTGGTTAGAGTGTAGAGGTGGCAGGTAGCCTAGTGGTTAGAGTGTAGAGGCGGCAGGTAGACTAGTGGTTAGAGTGTAGAGGAGGCAGGTAGTCTAGTGGTTAGAGTGTAGAGGTGGCAGGTAGCCTAGTGGTTAGAGTGTAGAGGCGGCAGGTAGACTAGTGGTTAGAGTGTAGAGGTGGCAGGTAGCCTAGTGGTTAGAGTGTAGAGGCGGCAGGTAGACTAGTGGTTAGAGTGTAGAGGCGGCAGGTAGACTAGTGGTTAGAGTGTAGAGGCGGCAGGTAGACTAGTGGTTAGAGTGTAGAGGTGGCAGGTAGACTAGTGGTTAGAGTGTAGAGGCGGCAGGTAGACTAGTGGTTAGAGTGTAGAGGTGGCAGGTAGACTAGTGGTTAGAGTGTAGAGGTGGCAGGTAGACTAGTGGTTAGAGTGTAGAGGTGGCAGGTAGACTAGTGGTTAGAGTGTAGAGGCGGTAGGTAGCCTAGTGGTTAGAGTGTAGAGGCGGCAGGTAGACTAGTGGTTAGAGTGTAGAGGTGGCAGGTAGACTAGTGGTTAGAGGGTAGAGGAGGCAGGTAGCCTAGTGGTTAGAGTGTAGGGGTGGCAGGTAGTCTAGTGGTTAGAGTGTAGGGGTGGCAGGTAGCCTAGTGGTTAGAGTGTAGAGGTGGCAGGTAGTCTAGTGGTTAGAGTGTAGAGGTGGCAGGTAGCCTAGTGGTTAGAGTGTAGAGGCGGCAGGTAGACTAGTGGTTAGAGTGTAGAGGTGGCAGGTAGCCTAGTGGTTAGAGTGTAGAGGCGGCAGGTAGGCTAGTGGTTAGAGTGTAGAGGTGGCAGGTAGACTAGTGGTTAGAGTGTAGAGGCGGCAGGTAGCCTAGTGGTTAGAGTGTAGGGGCGGCAGGTAGCCTAGTGGTTAGAGCGTAGAGGCGGCAGGTAGCCTAGTGGTTAGAGCGTAGAGGTGGCAGGTAGCCTAGTGGTTTGAGCATTGGGCCAGTAACCAAAAAGTTGCTGGATTGAATCTCCGAGTTGACATGGTAAAAATGTGTCGTTCTGCCCCTGAACAAGGCAGTTAACCCACTGTTCCCAGGTAGCCTGTCATTGTTAATAAGAATTTGTCCTTAACTGACTTGCCTAGTTAAATAGATATAATAACATATGAAGTTTCACAGAATTATATCATGTGTAATAGTTTAACCATATTTTGTATCCATGTGACCTATTTGGCTATACTGCACATACAGAATTGCCTGTGTTAGCCAAGCAGCACTGTGTTAGCCAATCAGCAATGTGTTAACCAAGTTGCACTGTGTTAGCCAATCACCATTATGTTAGCCAAGCAGCACTGTGTTAGCCAATCAGCACTGTGTTAGCCAATCAGCAATGTGTTAACCAAGCAGCACTATGTTAGCCAAGCAGCACTGTGTTAGCCAAGCAGCACTATGTTAGCCAAGCAGCACTGTGTTAGCCAATCAGCACTATGTTGGCCAAGCAGCAATGTGTTAGCCAATCAGCACTATGTTTGCCAAGCAGCACTGTGTTAACCAATCAGCACTATGTTGGCCAAGCAGCACTGTGTTAGCCAATCACCATTATGTTAGCCAAGCAGCAATGTGTTAGCCAATCAGCACTATGTTGGCCAAGCAGCAATATGTTAGCCAATCAGCACTATGTTGGCCAAGCAGCAATGTTAGCCAATCAGCACTATGTTGGCCAAGCAGCAATGTTAGCCAATCAGCACTATGTTGGCCAAGCAGCAATGTTAGCCAATCAGCACTATGTTGGCCAAGCAGCACTGTGTTAGCCAATCAGCACTATGTTAGCCAAGCAGCACTGTGTTAGCCAAGCAGCACTGTGTTAGCCAAGCAGCAATGTGTTATCCAAGCAGCAATGTGTTAGCCAATCAGCACTATGTTAGCCAAGCAGCAATGTGTTAGCCAAGCAGCAATGTGTTAGCCAAGCAGCAATGTGTTAGCCAATCAGCAATGTGTTAGCCAATCAGCACTATGTTGGCCAAGCAGCAATGTTAGCCAATCAGCACTATTTTGGCCAAGCAGCAATGTGTTAGCCAATCAGCACTATGTTGGCCAATCAGCACTATGTTAGCCAAGCAGCAATGTGTTAGCCAATCAGCACTGTGTTAGCCAATCAGCACTATGTTAGCCAAGCAGCAATGTGTTAGCCAATCAGCACTATGTTGGCCAAGCAGCAATGTGTTAGCCAATCAGCACTATGTTGGCCAAGCAGCAATGTGTTAGCCAATCAGCACTATGTTGGCCAAGCAGCAATGTGTTAGCCAATCAGCACTATGTTGGCCAAGCAGCAATGTGTTAGCCAATCAGCACTATGTTGGCCAAGCAGCAATGTGTTAGCCAATCAGCACTATGTTGGCCAAGCAGCAATGTGTTAGCCAATCAGCACTATGTTGGCCAAGCAGCAATGTGTTAGCCAATCAGCACTATGTTGGCCAAGCAGCAATGTGTTAGCCAATCAGCACTATGTTGGCCAAGCAGCAATGTGTTAGCCAATCAGCACTATGTTGGCCAAGCAGCAATGTGTTAGCCAATCAGCACTATGTTGGCCAATCAGCAATGTGTTAGCCAATCAGCACTATGTTGGCCAATCAGCAATGTGTTAGCCAATCAGCACTATGTTGGCCAATCAGCACTATGTTAGCCAATCAGCACTATGTTAGCCAATCAGCACTATGTTAGCCAATCAGCACTATGTTAGCCAATTAGCAATGTGTTAGCCAATCAGCACTATGTTGGCCAATCAGCAATGTGTTAGCCAATCAGCACTATGTTAGCCAATCAGCACTATGTTAGCCAATCAGCACTATGTTAGCCAATCAGCACTATGTTAGCCAAGCAGCACTATGTTAGCCAAGCAGCACTATGTTAGCCAAGCAGCACTATGTTAGCCAAGCAGCAATGTGTTAGCCAATCAGCACTATGTTAGCCAATCAGCACTATGTTAGCCAATCAGCACTATGTTAGCCAATCAGCACTATGTTAGCCAATTAGCAATGTGTTAGCCAATCAGCACTGTTTGCCAAGCAGCAATATGTTAGCCAATCAGCACTATGTTAGCCAATCAGCACTATGTTAGCCAATCAGCACTATGTTAGCCAATCAGCACTATGTTAGCCAAGCAGCAATGTGTTAGCCAATCAGCACTATGTTAGCCAATCAGCACTATGTTAGCCAATCAGCACTATGTTAGCCAATCAGCACTATGTTAGCCAATCAGCACTATGTTAGCCAATCAGCACTATGTTGGCCAAGCCAATGTGTTAGCCAATCAGCACTATGTTAGCCAATCAGCACTATGTTAGCCAAGCAGCACTATGTTAGCCAATCAGCACTATGTTAGCCAAGCAGCAATGTGTTAGCCAATCAGCACTATGTTAGCCAATCAGCAATGTGTTAGCCAATCACTATGTTAGCCAATCAGCACTATGTTAGCCAAGCAGCAATGTGTTAGCCAATCAGCACTATGTTAGCCAATCAGCACTATGTTAGCCAATCAGCACTATGTTAGCAAATCAGCACTATGTTAGCCAAGCAGCAATGTGTTAGCCAATCAGCACTGTTGGCCAAGCAGCAATGTGTTAGCCAATCAGCACTATGTTAGCCAATCAGCACTATGTTAGCCAATCAGCACTATGTTAGCCAATCAGCACTATGTTGGCCAAGCAGCAATGTGTTAGCCAATCAGCACTATGTTGGCCAAGCAGCAATGTGTTAGCCAATCAGCACTATGTTGGCCAAGCAGCAATGTGTTAGCCAATCAGCACTATGTTGGCCAAGCAGCAATGTGTTAGCCAATCAGCACTATGTTGGCCAAGCAGCAATGTGTTAGCCAATCAGCACTATGTTGGCCAAGCAGCAATGTGTTAGCCAATCAGCACTATGTTGGCCAAGCAGCAATGTGTTAGCCAATCAGCACTATGTTGGCCAATCAGCACTATGTTAGCCAATCAGCACTATGTTAGCCAATCAGCACTATGTTAGCCAATCAGCACTATGTTAGCCAATCAGCACTATGTTAGCCAATTAGCAATGTGTTAGCCAATCAGCACTGTTGGCCAAGCAGCAATGTGTTAGCCAATCAGCACTATGTTAGCCAATCAGCACTATGTTAGCCAATCAGCACTATGTTAGCCAATCAGCACTATGTTAGCCAATCAGCACTATGTTAGCCAATCAGCACTATGTTAGCCAAGCAGCACTATGTTAGCCAAGCAGCACTATGTTAGCCAAGCAGCAATGTGTTAGCCAATCAGCACTATGTTAGCCAATCAGCACTATGTTAGCCAAGCAGCACTATGTTAGCCAATCAGCACTATGTTAGCCAAGCAGCACTATGTTAGCCAATCAGCACTATATTAGCCAAGCAGCAATGTGTTAGCCAATCAGCACTATGTTAGCCAAGCAGCAATGTGTTAGCCAATCAGCACTATGTTAGCCAAGCAGCAATGTGTTAGCCAATCAGCACTATGTTAGCCAAGCAGCAATGTGTTAGCCAATCAGCACTATATTAGCCAAGCAGCAATGTGTTAGCCAATCAGCACTATGTTAGCCAAGCAGCAATGTGTTAGCCAATCAGCACTATATTAGCCAAGCAGCAATGTGTTAGCCAATCAGCACTATATTAGCCAAGCAGCAATGTGTTAGCCAATCAGCACTATGTTAGCCAAGCAGCAATGTGTTAGCCAATCAGCACTATATTAGCCAAGCAGCAATGTGTTAGCCAATCAGCACTATGTTGGCCAAGCAGCAATGTGTTAGCCAATCAGCACTATGTTAGCCAAGCAGCAATGTGTTAGCCAATCAGCACTATATTAGCCAAGCAGCAATGTGTTAGCCAATCAGCACTATATTAGCCAAGCAGCAATGTGTTAGCCAATCAGCACTATGTTGGCCAAGCTGCAATGTGTTAGCCAATCAGCACTATGTTAGCCAAGCAGCAATGTGTTAGCCAATCAGCACTATGTTAGCCAAGCAGCAATGTGTTAGCCAATCAGCACTATGTTAGCCAAGCAGCAATGTGTTAGCCAATCAGCACTATGTTAGCCAAGCAGCAATGTGTTAGCCAATCAGCACTATGTTGGCCAAGCAGCAATGTGTTAGCCAATCAGCACTATATTAGCCAAGCAGCAATGTGTTAGCCAATCAGCACTATGTTAGCCAAGCAGCAATGTGTTAGCCAATCAGCACTATATTAGCCAAGCAGCAATGTGTTAGCCAATCAGCACTATGTTGGCCAAGCAGCAATGTGTTAGCCAATCAGCACTATGTTGGCCAAGCAGTGTCTTTAAATGTGTATTGTCAGATTGTCTTTATTTTAGCTAGTCTATTCGTTGAGGTATTGTGTTATCACTGAGTGCAGAGTACAAGCTATCTAAGGACAAACATGATAACATGAACATAATGTATCGACCCTGGGTTTATAAGAGCGGATATCGACTGCTGCTCGAAGATGCTTTTGCAGCACAGTCGATAACGCGCTCGATTTCGGGCTAGAAGGTCGAGGGTTCGAGACCTGTTCCCTGCCTGTTTCATTACGATAATAATAACCAGGACCTTCCACACAACATGATCGGCTAAAGTTCATTATGTGACGCTTAAGGCTGTACTTATTAAACAAATGAGCTTGTGTGGAAGGCTGGCGCCAAGGTAAAAGTTGTCATTATACATTTCAGATGTCTGGAATGTCAAAACTTCAGTTCTTGTTATAAGCTGGTAAAATCATATTCATATCACATATTTGTAATAACAGCACGTCGCATGTGGTGCGGAAATATAAGCGGAAAGTTTTTTTTACCTGTTTAAATAATAGACCACTGCGGTCAGAAGAATGGGTTCGTGACATACCTTTTCGTTTACGGTGACAGCGCGCGCGCTCTCAGGTTGAGAAGTAAATGGTAATCCTCGCGCTGCTTCGGGATCAAGTTTGACTTGTGGGTGTTACCGGCAGAAGCGTGCAAGAGGACGAAGGCGTTCTCTAAACACACCTGACGCACACGATGGAGAGAATAGACTGTTATTCTTCATATGGAACGTGTCATATTGTGGTGTGTACTGTAGGTTTAGGCTAGGTGATGTTAGTCTCAAGCATGTCGACATAAAAAAAAATGATTCAGCATCCCACTGAATTCCCCTTGAGGTATTTGGGGAAGTTACTGTGCCCTTCTCAAGGCCTCCCTCCCACAGAAAAAAAAAAATGGTGTTTCTCAAAGCCATGTTTGGAAATCTGGCTTAGTCTCACAGTAATGAGCTATTCCAGGAATGTAAGTATTACTGACGTACTGATTTACTTGGATCTTAGTTTGTTATTGTTGTTTTTTTTTAATTCACAGGATTTTCCAATAGTACATTATAAGGAATACACATATAGTGGTGTGAAGTTATTAAGTAAAAATAATATAATATATAATTTAATATAAGGAATTTGAAACCATTTATCACGTTTACTTTTACTTTTCATATATAAGTATATTTTAGCAATTAGATTTACTTTTGATACTTTAAGTATTGTTATAATTTACATACGCAGTGGTATGAAGTCATTAAGTAAAAAATACTTTAAAGTACTGCTTAAGTGGTATCTCTACTTTACTGTTTAAATTTTTAGAAAACGTTTACTTTTACTTCACTTTCATTACTAAATAAACGTATATACTTTATATTCCATACGTTTTCCCTGACACACAACATGTTTTATGCTTAGCAGGACAGGAACATTGTCCAATTCACTCACTTATCAAGAGAACATCCCTGGTCATCCCTACTGACTCTGATCTGGAGGACTCACTAAACAGAGAACATCCCTGGTCATCCCTGCTGCCTCTGATCTGGAGGACTCACTAAACAGAGAACATCCCTGGTCATCCCTACTGCCTCTGATCTGGAGGACTCACTAAACAGAGAACATCCCTGGTCATCCCTACTGCCTCTGATCTGGTGGACTCACTAAACACAGAACATCCCTGGTCATCCCTACTGCCTCTGATCTGGAGGACTCACTAAACAGAGAACATCCCTGGTCATCCCTACTGCCTCTGATCTGGAGGACTCACTAAACAGAGAACATCCCTGGTCATCCCTACTGTCTCTGATCTGGAGGACTCACTAAACAGAGAACATCCCTGGTCATCCACACTGCCTCTGATCTGGAGGACTCACTAAACAGAGAACATCCCTGGTCATCCCTACTGCCTCTGATCTGGAGGACTCACTAAACAGAGAACATCCCTGGTCATCCTTACTGTCTCTGATCTGGAGGACTCACTAAACAGAGAACATCCCTGGTCATCCTTACTGTCTCTGATCTGGAGGACTCACTAAACAGAGAACATCCCTGGTCATCCCGACTGTCTCTGATCTGGAGGACTCACTAAACAGAGAACATCCCTGGTCATCCACACTGCCTCTGATCTGGAGGACTCACTAAACAGAGAACATCCCTGGTCATCCCTACTGACTCTGATCTGGAGGACTCACTAAACAGAGAACATCCCTGGTCATCCTTACTGTCTCTGATATGGAGGACTCACTAAACAGAGAAAATCCCTGGTCATCCCTACTGACTCTGATCTGGAGGACTCACTAAACAGAGAACATCCCTGGTCATCCTTACTGTCTCTGATATGGAGGACTCACTAAACAGAGAACATCCCTGGTCATCCCTACTGCCTCTGATCTGGAGGACTCACTAAACAGAGAACATCCCTGGTCATCCCTACTGCCTCTGATCTGGAGGACTCACTAAATAGAGAACATCCCTGGTCATCCCTACTTCCTCTGATCTGGAGGACTCACTAAACAGAGAACATCCCTGGTCATCCACACTGCCTCTGATCTGGAGGACTCACTAAACAGAGAACATCCCTGGTCATCCCTACTGACTCTGATCTGGAGGACTCACTAAACAGAGAACATCCCTGGTCATCCTTACTGTCTCTGATATGGAGGACTCACTAAACAGAGAACATCCCTGGTCATCCCTACTGACTCTGATCTGGAGGACTCACTAAACAGAGAACATCCCTGGTCATCCTTACTGTCTCTGATATGGAGGACTCACTAAACAGAGAACATCCCTGGTCATCCCTGCTGCCTCTGATCTGGAGGACTCACTAAACAGAGAACATCCCTGGTCATCCCGACTGTCTCTGATCTGGAGGACTCACTAAACAGAGATCATCCCTGGTCATCCCTACTGCCTCTGATCTGGAAGACTCACTAAACAGAGAACATCCCTGGTCATCCCTACTGCCTCTGATCTGGAGGACTCACTAAACAGAGAACATCCCTGGTCATCCCTACTGCCTCTGATCTGGAGGACTCACTAAACAGAGAACATCCCTGGTCATCCCTACTGCCTATGATCTGGAGGACTCACTAAACAGAGAACATCCCTACTGCCTCTGATCTGGAGGACTCACTAAACAGAGAACATCCCTGGTCATCCCTACTGCCTCTGATCTGGAGGACTCACTAAATAGAGAACATCCCTGGTCATCCCTACTGTCTCTGATCTGGAGGACTCATTAAACAGAGAACATCCCTGGTCATCCCTACTGCCTCTGATCTGGAGGACTCACTAAACAGAGAACATCCCTGGTCATCTCTACTGTCTCTGATCTGGAGGACTCACTAAACAGAGAACATCCCTGGTTGTCCCTACTGCCTCTGATCTGGTGGACTCACTAAACAGAGAACATCCCTGGTCGTCCCTAATGCCTCTGATTTGGAGGACTCACTAAACAGAGAACATCCCTGGTTGTCCCTACTGCCTCTGATCTGGTGGACTCACTAAACAGAGAACATCCCTGGTTGTCCCTACTGCCTCTGATCTGGAGGACTCACTAAACAGAGAACATCCCTGGTTGTCCCTACTGCCTCTGATCTGGAGGACTCACTAAACAGAGAACATCCCTGGTTGTCCCTACTGCCTCTGATCTGGTGGACTCACTAAACAGAGAACATCCCTGGTTGTCCCTACTGCCTCTGATCTGGAGGACTCACTAAACAGAGAACATCCCTGGTTGTCCCTACTGCCTCTGATCTGGTGGACTCACTAAACAGAGAACATCCCTGGTTGTCCCTACTGCCTCTGATCTGGTGGACTCACTAAACAGAGAACATCCCTGGTTGTCCCTACTGCCTCTGATCTGGTGGACTCACTAAACAGAGAACATCCCTGGTTGTCCCTACTGCCTCTGATCTGGTGGACTCACTAAACAGAGAACATCCCTGGTTGTCCCTAATGCCTCTGATCTGGAGGACTCACTAAACAGAGAACATCCCTGGTTGTCCCTACTGCCTCTGATCTGGTGGACTCACTAAACAGAGAACATCCCTGGTTGTCCCTACTGCCTCTGATCTGGAGGACTCACTAAACAGAGAACATCCCTGGTTGTCCCTACTGCCTCTGATCTGGAGGACTCACTAAACAGAGAACATCCCTGGTCATCCACACTGCCTCTGATCTGGTGGACTCACTAAACAGAGAACATCCCTGGTTGTCCCCACTGCCTCTGATCTGGAGGACTCACTAAACAGAGAACATCCCTGGTTGTCCCTACTGCCTCTGATCTGGAGGACTCACTAAACAGAGAACATCCCTGGTCATCCACACTGCCTCTGATCTGGTGGACTCACTAAACAGAGAACATCCCTGGTTGTCCCCACTGCCTCTGATCTGGAGGACTCACTAAACAGAGAACATCCCTGGTTGTCCCTACTGACTCTGATCTGGAGGACTCACTAAACAGAGAACATCCCTGGTTGTCCCCACTGCCTCTGATCTGGAGGACTCACTAAACAGAGAACATCCCTGGTTGTCCCTACTGACTCTGATCTGACGGACTCACTAAACAGAGAACATCCCTGGTCATCCCTACTGCCTCTGATCTGGACGACTCACTAAACAGAGAACATCCCTGGTCATCCCTACTGCCTCTGATCTGGAGGACTCACTAAACACAAATGCTTTGTTTGTAAATTATGTCTGCGTGGTTGGAGTGTGCCACTGCCTATCCGTAAATTAAAAAGATTTGTTTAATGTAAGGATAATATAATATATAATTTAATATAATATATAATTTAATATAAGGAATTTGAAACCATTTATCACGTTTACTTTTACTTTTCATATATAAGTATATTTTAGCAATTAGATTTACTTTTGATACTTTAAATATATTTTCAAACCAAATACTTTTAGACTTTTAGACTCAAGTAGTATTTTACTGGGTGACTTTCACTTTTACTTCAGTCATTTTCTATTAAGGTATCTTTGCTTTTACTCAAGTATGACAATAGGGCACTTTCCTCACCACTGTACATATGTTGTTTTAACATTCTCTGTCTCTGCAGAACAGTGCTAGCTGGTTTCCATTTGTCACTGGCACTTAGAATACAATAGACGATGTGACAGTCACACCCAGTCTTTACTAGGTAAGAATACATATCTCCCTGTAGACATCAGCTATTGGTCATTCTACTACAGAACTCCCTGTAGACAGCAGCTATTGGTCCTTCTACTACAGAACTCCCTGTAGACAGCAGCTATTGGGCCTTCTGCTACAGAACTCCCTGTAGACAGCAGCTATTGGGCCTTCTGCTACAGAACTCCCTGTAGACAGCAGCTATTGGTCCTTCTACTACAGAACTCCCTGTAGACAGCAGCTATTGGGCCTTCTGCTACAGAACTCCCTTTAGACAGCAACTATTGGTCCTTCTACTACAGAACTCCCTGTAGACAGCAGCTATTGGTCATTCTACTACAGAACTCCCTGTAGACAGCAGCTATTGGGCCTTCTACTACAGAACTCCCTGTAGAGAGCAGCTATTGGGCCTTCTACTACAGAACTCCCTGTAGACAGCAGCTATTGGTCCTTCTACTACAGAACTCCCTGTAGACAGCAGGTATTGGGCCTTCTACTACAGAACTCCCTGTAGACAGCAGCTATTGGTCCTTCTACTACAGAACTCCCTGTAGAGAGCAGCTATTGGTCCTTCTACTACAGAACTCCCTTTAGACAGCAGCTATTGGTCCTTCTACTACAGAACTCCCTGTAGACAGCAGCTATTGGTCCTTCTACTACAGAACTCCCTGTAGACAGCAGCTATTGGTCATTCTACTACAGAACTCCCTGTAGACAGCAGCTATTGGTCCTTCTACTACAGAACTCCCTGTAGACAGCAGCTATTGGTCCTTCTACTACAGAACTCCCTTTAGACAGCAGCTATTGGTCCTTCTACTACAGAACTCCCTTTAGACAGCAGCTATTGGTCCTTCTACTACAGAACTCCCTTTAGACAGCAACTATTGGGCCTTCTACTACAGAACTCCCTGTAGACAGCAGCTATTGGTCCTTCTACTACAGAACTCCCTTTAGACAGCAACTATTGGGCCTTCTACTACAGAACTCCCTGTAGACAGCAGCTATTGGTCCTTCTACTACAGAACTCCCTTTAGACAGCAACTATTGGGCCTTCTACTACAGAACTCCCTTTAGACAGCAGCTATTGGTCCTTCTACTACATAACTCCCTTTAGACAGCAACTATTGGTCCTTCTACTACAGAACTCCCTGTAGACAGCAGCTATTGGTCCTTCTACTACACATCTCCCTTTAGACAGCAGCTATTTGGCCTTCTAGTCAGTGTTGTAGACATTATTCAGATAAGGTATGTCTCATCTGGCTAAACATAAAGCTAGAAGACAGGCTGAAGCATTCAGCCAAGGAGATCTGGGTTGTCACTCTATCATTCACTACACTAAGGTTCCCATTCCGGGGGCTTAAGGTTGAGGAGAGGGAGGGACCTGGGTGGCCAAGCAGCATTACTACACTGTTATGGCGTCTCGCTGAGGAGGTGTGTATGTGCGTGTGTATGTGTATCATAGCATGCCAGAGATAGGAGTGCCACCTGATAAAACCTTTCGTCAACCTACTGTTGGGAAAGGGGGAAAAGGTTAAACCTAGTTAGTTGTACAACTGAATGAGTTCAACTGAAGTGTGTCTTCCGCATTTAACCCAATCCTTCTGAATCAGAGAGGTGTGGATGGCTGCCTTAATCAACATCCAGGTCTACGGGCACCAAGGGAGCAGTGGGTTAACTGCCTGGCTCAAGGGCAGAACGACAGATTTTTACATTGTCAGCTCGGGGATTGGATCCAGCAACCTTTTGGGTTACTGGCCCAACACTCCTCCCCACCAGAAGTGAAGTGGCATAAACCTCTGGTGATTGTGACATATTTTAGCAGACACTAATGGGTCCTACTCTGAACTCATTAGACTATTTACACTCTTATTTGTCTTGTCAAAAAAACGTTCATATTTGGTCACAAATTCTTAAAGCTGGTATATAACAACGTAGTCAAAAACGTATAGGCAACCCTTGTTCAATATACAAATAAATGATTATGCAGTATGATTTAAAAGTTGATTTAAAATTGAAGTGTCAAGCCTGCTCCCCCTCTCTGGTGCTCGAGGTCGCCATGCTGCCCATCATTACGCACACCTGTCACCATCATTACGCACACCTGTCACCATCATTACGCACACCTGTCACCATCGTTACGCACACCTGTCACCATCGTTACGCACACCTGTCACCATCGTTACGCACACCTGTCACCATCGTTACACACACCTGTCACCATCATTACGCACACCTGTCACCATCGTTACGCACACCTGTCGCCATCATTACGCGCACCTGTCACCATCGTTACGCACACCTGTCACCATCGTTACGCGCACCAGCGCTTCATTGGACTCACCTGGACTCCATCACTTTATTGATTGCCCCTCTATATCTGTATGTTCCTCAGTTTGATCCCCGTGTCAGCATTAATGTCGTTTTGTTCCCCCTTGTCCAGACGCTGTTCTTGTTTTGTTTCATGTCGGTTATTTATTAAATATTCACTCCTCATCATAAAATGGTACATTCAGGGTGATGACAACGTAAGACGAAAAATTACACACTTTTTTTTCTTTGGATTCACTTCAGTGACTGATAGACTAGCATCGTTATGTTAGCTGTAGAACATCTTATGACTCAATGATGACTCATTCATTTCCCATTGTACAGAGGGATGGTTCAGACAAGAGTGGCCATGCGAAAGTGTACTCGTCAACAGATGACTCAACTCCAACCAGAGAGATGATGTCATCCCGAATGTACCTGTATGGGGAATAGAGAGGACGTTACCCCTATGTACCTGCATGGGGAATAGAGAGGACATTACCCCTATGTACCTGTATGGGGAATAGAGAGATGTTACCCCTATGTACCTGCATGGGGAATAGAGAGATGTTACCCCTATGTACCTGCATGGGGAATAGAGAGATGTTACCCCTATGTACCTGTATGGGGAATAGAGAGATGTTACCCCTATGTACCTGCATGGGGAATAGAGAGGACGTTACCCCTATGTACCTGCATGGGGAATAAAGAGATGTTACTCCTATGTACCTGCATGGGGAATAGAGAGGACATTACCCCTATGTACCTGCATGGGGAATATAGAGGACATTACCCCTATGTACCTGCATGGGGAATAGAGAGGACATTACCCCTATGTACCTGCATGAAAAAATACTCCAGTTTAGTATAGAATACTAGAGGTCTTACTATATAATTCTGGAGTAAACTGTAGTATAAAACTGTAGTTTATTGTAAAACACTGTACTACACACGGTAGTATCCCGCGATCGTCTGTAGCATTTACTATAGAATGTTGTAGTATACTGTAGAATACTATTGCACATGCTACAGTAATGTCTGTAAAAACACCACCGTTTTTTAAAACTATAGCACTGTAAATACTACACTATTTAATTTGCATATACCCTGCCCGTTCCCCTCCCACATACCCTAAATGTACCTGCATGGGGAATTACACGCCAGATAGAGCTACTGTGTTGAATACATGTTATAGAAAAGAACAGATGTTACCCTGATGTCCTGCATGGGGAATAGACCTAGATGTTACCCCTATGTACCTGTATGGGGAATAGAGAGATGTTACCTACCTATGACCTGTATGGGGAATAGACCTGCCTGACCTGTTACCCCTGCCTGTACCTGACCTGCCTGCCTGGGGAATAGAGAGGACCTGCTGACCTACCTGCCTATGTACCTGCATGGGGAATAAAGAGATGTTACCCTATGTACCTGCATGGGGAATAGAGAGGACATTACCCCTATGTACCTGCATGGGGAATATAGAGGCCTGCATTACCCCTGATGTACCTGCCTGGGGAATAGAGCCTGCCCACATTACCAGCCTGCCTGTACCTGCCTGAAAAAACCATACCTGCCAGTTTAGTATAGAATACCAGAGGTCTTACCTATATAATCTGCCAGTAAACCTGCCTGCCAGTATAAAACCTGTAGTTTATTGTAAAACCTGTACCTGCCACGGTAGTATCCCGCTGACCTGTAGCATTTACCTATAGAATGTTGTAGTATACCTAGAATACCAGCCTGCCTGCACCTGCCTACCAATGTCTGTAAAAACCTGCCTGCCAACCTGCCGTTTTTTAAAACCTATAGCCTGCTGTAAATGCCAACCTGCCTGCTGACCTTTAATTTGCATATACCTACCAACCTACCTACCATTTGACCCTGCTGCCAACCAACCTGTGCCACCCTAAGTGACCTGCCTGCCACCTGCCACCTGCCAAGCCTGCCCACCTGCCTGCCAGCCTACCTGTTGAATACCATGTTATAGAAAATAACAGAAGCGCTGAACCTATCTGAATCCTTGTCCTGACCTGCCTGCCAGCCTGACCTACCTGACCTACCTGCCTGCCTGCCTGCCTGCCACCTGCCTGCCTGCCTACCAGCCTGCCAACCTACCTACCTGCCACCTACCTGCCTGACCTACCTACCAACCTACCAACCTACCTACCTGACCTACCTACCAGCCACCTGACCTACCAACCTACCAGCCTACCAACCTACCTACCAACCTACCAACCTACCTACCAACCTACCAACCTACCAGCCTGCCCACCTACCTGCCAACCTACCTACCAACCTACCAACCTACCAACCTACCTACCTGCCTGCCAACCTGCCACCTGCCCACCTGCCTGCCTGCCAACCTGCCTACTGACCTGCCTGCCTGCCTGCCTGCCTGCCAGCCTGCCTGCCTGCCTGCCTGCCAGCCTGCCCACCAACCTACCAGCCTGCCTGCACCTGCCAGCCTGCCTGCCAGCCTGCCACCTGCCACCTGCCTACCAACCTACCTACCTGACCTGCCTGCCAACCTGCCAACCTGCCTGCCCTGCCCACCTGCCTGCCAACCTGCCCACCTGCCTACCAGCCTGCCTACCACCTGCCACCAACCTACCTGACCTACCTGCCACCTGCCAACCTGCCCACCTGCCTGCCAACCTGCCAGCCTACCTGCCCTGCCTGCCTGCCTGCCTGCCTGCCAGCCTGCCTGCCTGCCTGCCTGCCAACCTGCCCACCAACCTACCTGCAACCTACCAGCCTGCCTGACTGACCTACCTGCCAACCTGCCGACTGACCTACCTACCAACCTACCAACCTGCCTACCTACCTACCTGCCTACCAACCTGCCTGACCTGCCTACCAACCTACCACCTACCAACCTACCCACCTACCTACCAACCTGCCTGACCAACCTACCAACCTACCAACCTACCTACTGACCTACCTACCTACCAACCTACCACCTACCAACCTACCCACCTACCTGCCCACCTACCTACCTGCCTACTGAACCTGCTGACCTACCTACCTGCCTGACCTGCCAACCTACCTGCCTGCCTACCTGCCAACCTACCCAACCTACCAGCCTGCCTGACCTACCTACCAACCTGCCACCTACCAACCTACCTGCCACCTGCCCTGACCTGCCTGCCAACCTGCCAGCCTGCCTACCAGCCTACCAACCTACCTACTGACCTGCCCACCTGCCTGCCAACCTGCCTGCCAACCACTGCCACCTGCACCTGACCTACCTACCAGCCTGCCCACCTGCCCACCTGCCTGCCACCTACCAGCCTGACCTGCCTGCTGACCTGCCTGCCTGCCTGCCTGCCTGCCTGCCTGCCTGCCTGCCACCTGCCTGCCTGCCTGCCTGCCTGCCACCTGCCAGCCTGCCTGCTGACTGCCTGCCTGCCTGCCCACCTGCCTGCTGACCTGCCTGCCTGCCTGCCAGCCTGCCCACCTGCCTGCTGACCTGCCCACCAGCCTGCTGACCTGCCTGCCACCTGCCTGCCTGCCTGCCTGCCTGCCTGCCTGCCCACCCTGCCTGCCCACCTGCCTGCCCACCTGCCTGCCTGCCCCTGCCTGCCTGCCCACCTGCCGACCTGCCTGACCTACCGACCTGCCTGCCTGACCTGCCTACTGCCTGCCCACCTACCTGCCCTGACCTGCCTACCTACCAACCACCTGCCTACCGACCTACCTGCCTACCTACCGACCTACCTGTCTACCTGCCTACCCACCTGCCTGCCTACCAACCTGCCCACCTACCTACCTACCTACCGACCTACCTGCCTACCTACCTACCTACCTACTGACCTACCTACCCACCTACCAACCTACCTACCTACCAACCTACCCACCCACCTACCTACTGACCTACCCACCTACCCACCGACCTACTGATGTGGTGTACTCAATTGGGCCGACCAACCAGTGTTCTGCACATTGTCTAACTGGGCTTTCTGCATTGTGTCCCGCCCACCACCCGCCAACCCCTCTTCAATCAGTCTGAATAACCGGTGTCTGTATGTAGCCTCGCTACTGTTATAGCCTCTCTACTGTATATAGCCTCGCTACTGTTATAGCCTCTCTACTGTATATAGCCCCTCTACTGTATATAGCCTCTCTACTGTATATAGCCTCTCTACTGTATATAGCCTCTCTACTGTATATAGCCTCTCTACTGTATATAGCCTCTCTACTGTATATAGCCCCTCTACTGTATATAGCCTGTCATTTTACTGTTGTTTTATTTCTTTACTTACCTATTGTTCACCTAATACCTTTTTTGCACTATTGGTTAGAGCCTGTAAGTTAGCATTTCACTGTACGGTCTGTTGTATTCGGCGCAAGTGACAAATAAACTTTGATTTGATTTAAGAACAAATTCTTATTTTACAATGAAGGCCTATCCCATCCAATGTGTGTGCCTCCCTATGGGACTCCCAATCACAGCCAGATGTGATACAGCCTAGATTTGAACCAGGGACTGTAGTGACACCTCTTGCACTGAGATGCAGTGCCTTAGACTGCTGTGCCACTCGGGAGCCTTTCAGCCCTACTGCTTTCTAAATCCATTTTTCAACTGTTGAAAATAATGTATCTTTGCAGGACAAGGATTATCTCGACTGTCAAGAATGTCTGAATTGCTTTGCCTCCCGTCTCTGGTTGGCTGGATGCAGGTTTCACCATCCAATCATTTCAGATCTAGGCTACAGGAATGCAGGTTTCAACACACTATGGGTTGCTATTTCCCAATTTTCCCACATTAGGGGAAACACAGGGGATTCCCCCCTCCGAAAAAAAACATTTACTTGTTGCTTAATAGTGCATTTCACACTGCTTTTTGGATTATATTTGGATTGTAAGGCTCATATGAATGTCCTGCTTAATATCGTTTATGTGTCATTGTCGCAAATCAACTGCACTATAATTTAATAACATTTAAACTTCAACTTTGGCTAGCTTTGCTACAGTCTATGTGAATGAGTGTTAGCATTTTAGCTAAACAACTGCTGCATGGTTCAGTTGGTAGTGAGCGGCACTTGCAAATGCCAGAGTTGTGGGTTCGATTCCCACGGGGGACCAGTAAGATAAAAAAAAGCATGAAAATGTTTGTGCTCTTTACTGTAAGTCACTCTGGATAAGAGTGTCCTCTGCTAAATTAATGACATGTCAAATATCATTCAAAATAGGTTCATTTTGCAACGATCACAACCAAATATAATCTTAGTTCAAACAATAATCAATACAATATTGTAAGGTATGAGAACAGTAAAATGTGTTGTTGTTTCTAAGTAATAAATAACGGTGTATTTGTTTATGACGTGAATGGTGACTCGGATCATGGCACGGACCCAGGGGAGAACAACTGCACTTTCTCATTGAAGACACGGTAGTTATAGACCGACCGCGGTACTGCAGGCATTGTTTGCAGAAAACAGGATCCCCTCCCCCCATTATAGTGAATGGAAAAATGGAAATCTTCGTGGTCAATCGCTTCGTGTAATAAAAAAATAAAATACATTGTAAGACAATCATGGTAACAATAATTGCTTCTAATAAACCAGATGTACAGTATGTCCATGAAACCGATTATTATAAAATCACACACATAAGGATAATTGAGTTGCTAGCGTTAAGCTGCAGTATTTCCGGTCACACAGGTGTCTGTAATCATGGCTGGGCGTGGCTTGATTTACAGATGTAAATAGAACACATTAAAAAAACATGACTGGAAAACATACGATCATAAATACATACAATTTGGCTACATAGGCCAACAAAACATTTACAATTAAATAGCAAAATCACAATAATCACAAGAATGGCTTCATTTCAAAGTCTATGTTGAGACCGAAATTAAATTAAAGATCCAGTCGGCCTCTCGTTTTATTAACAATAAATTGTCAAGGTCACCCCCGTCTCCTAGGGAGGGTGACGTGGACGATGCCGATATAGCAAAAGGGACGAAATAGAGTGAATCGCTTCCAAAAAGAGGACCGCAACTGGGGTTCGTCGAGTTTTTGCACCTAATCAGAGATTCTTACTTTTAATTCACGTTTCCTGTTTTTACCCGCATCATTTTTATTTTACCACAAGGACAAGTTATAAGATAAATAACTGCCTTAGTGGAGCACGTCATACACTTTTATTGTCGACATGAGACGCCATCTGAACCGACTTTCATTTGGCTTCGATGCGCTATTGAGTCTTCATATTGGAATGAATGGTGTCACGTGATGATGGCTTTATCCATTCATATGTACCGTCATTGCGCGGACCGCGGCAATACGTTGGCATATGAGAATTATATAGAATATGGCAAATATTAATAAATGCTGGCATTTACGGGCTACCTGAGACATGAATCAGATAGGTGGGAGGGCATACAGGCTGTGGTCAATTTATTCATGTGCAAAAGTTAAATAAATTGATCATGGAAACACTTTTGTTTTGTTTTTATCGACACAAGACAGTTCAATGGAACCGCATCGCAGCAGGCAAATCGTCGCGTCTATTTTCTACACACATCTATTATCTACGAAAATGTGAAGTGATAAGTAAGGGATAATGAATATATATAATGTACACGCATATATAATTGGCCTGTGCTGATCTGTAGTGGAGAGCGCAATCTTGTCCATCTAAACTTTTGGAGGTGAATGAGATAGAGTGTGTGTGTGTGTGTGTGTGTGTGTGTGTGTGTGTGTGTGTGTGTGTGTGTGTGTGTGTGTGAAATGCAGTATATTACAACAATCCAAACCCTAACTTGAATAACAACTTATGAAGTGTCCTACAGTACATGTGTACCGCCTGGGGCGTTGGACTAGTAACCGAAAGGTTGCAAGTTCAAATCCCCGAGCTGACAAGGACAAATCTGTCGTTCTGCCCCTGAACAGGCAGTTAACCCACTGTTCCTAGGCCGTCATTGAAAATAAGAATTTGTTCTAGTAAAATAAAATAAATAAATAGAGTGTTAATAATAGTTCATAATAAAAAAGCAAGACCACAACAGAGCAACGATCCAAACACACCACATGTATTGCTCCAGAACAGTCATGACCTCATTGAAAAAGAACAGGATGGAAAAAAAAAACAGCAGGCAATGAGCCAATGAGGAGCGAGTCCAACACAACCTGCTCAGACCTGTTCAGACACACCTATTAATGAAAGAAATCATAAACAACAGAATAAGAAAAATGATCATAACAAATGATCATAACATACAAAAATGCAACAGAAACCGAAAACATCATCATAAAAGATACAGAAACGGGTGTCCTAGTCTAGTTCTCTACTATGATAGGGTGCCCTAGTCTAGTTCTCTATGATAGGGTGCCCTAGTCTAGTTCTCTATGATAGGGTGTCCTAGTCTAGTTCTCTACTATGATAGGGTGCCCTAGTCTAGTTCTCTATGATAGGGTGCCCTAGTCTAGTTCTCTACTATGATAGGGTGCCCTAGTCTAGTTCTCTATGATAGGGTGCACTAGTCTAGTTCTCTATGATAGGGTGTCCTAGTCTAGTTCTCTACTATGATAGGGTGCCCTAGTCTAGTTCTCTATGATAGGGTTCCCTAGTCTAGTTCTCTACTATGATAGGGTGCACTAGTCTAGTTCTCTATGATAGGGTGCCCTAGTCTAGTTCTCTACTATGATAGGGTGCACTAGTCTAGTTCTCTATGATAGGGTGCACTAGTCTAGTTCTCTACTATGATAGGGTGCACTAGTCTAGTTCTCTATGATAGGGTGCCTAGTCTAGTTCTCTACTATGATAGGGTGCCCTAGTCTAGTTCTCTATGATAGGGTGCCCTAGTCTAGTTCTCTACTATGATAGGGTGCACTAGTCTAGTTCTCTATGATAGGGTGCCCTAGTCTAGTTCTCTACTATGATAGGGTGCACTAGTCTAGTTCTCTATGATAGTTCTCTACTATGATAGTGCACTAGTCTAGTTCTCTACTAGGGTGATAGTCTAGTTCTCTATGATAGGGTGCACTAGTCTAGTTCTCTATGATAGGGTGCCCTAGTCTAGTTCTCTATAATGATAGGGTGCCCTAGTCTAGTTCTCTATGATAGGGTGCCCTAGTCTAGTTCTCTATAATAGGGTGCCCTAGTCTAGTTCTCTACTATGATAGGGTGCACTAGTCTAGTTCTCTACTATGATAGGGTGCACTCTATGAGTCTAGTTCTCTACTATGATAGGGTGCACTAGTCTAGTTCTCTATGATAGGGTGCCCTGGTCTAGTTCTCTATGATTGGGTGGCCTAGTCTAGTTATCTACCATGATAGGGTGTCCCTGGTCTAGTTCTCTATGATAGGGTGCTCTAGTCTAGTTCTCTACTATGATATGGTTCCCTAGTCTAGTTCTCCACTATGATAGGGTGCACTAGTCTAGTCCTCTATGATAGGGTGCCCTAGTCTTGTTCTCTACTATGATAGGGTTCCTAGTCTAGTTGTATACTATGATAGGGTGCCCTAGTCTAGTTCTCTACTATGATAGGGTGCACTAGTCTAGTTCTCTAGTTCTCTATGATAGGGTGCACTAGTCTAGTTCTCTACTATGATAGGGTGCACTAGTCTAGTTCTCTATGATAGGGTGCTATGATAGATAGGTGCACTAGTCTAGTTCTCTATGATAGGGTTCCCTAGTCTAGTTCTCTATGATAGGGTGCACTAGTCTAGTTCTCTACTATGATAGGGTGCACTAGTCTAGTTCTCTATGATAGGGTGCCCTAGTCTAGTTCTCTATAATAGGGTGCCCTAGTCTAGTTCTCTATGATAGGGTGCCCTAGTCTAGTTCTCTATAATAGGGTGCCCTAGTCTAGTTCTCTATAATAGGGTGCCCTAGTCTAGTTCTCTATAATAGGGTGCCCTAGTCTAGTTCTCTACTATGATAGGGTGCACTAGTCTAGTTCTCTATGATAGGGTGCACTAGTCTAGTTCTCTACTATGATAGGGTGCACTAGTCTAGTTCTCTATGATAGGGTGCCCTGGTCTAGTTCTCTATGATTGGGTGGCCTAGTCTAGTTATCTACCATGATAGGGTACCCTGGTCTAGTTCTCTATGATAGGGTGCCCTGGTCTAGATCTCTACTATGATAGGTTGCCCTAGTCTAGTTCTCTACTATGATAGGGTGCTCTAGTCTAGTTCTCTACTATGATAGGGTTCCCTAGTCTAGTTCTCCACTATGATAGGGTGCACTAGTCTAGTCCTCTATGATAGGGTGCCCTAGTCTTGTTCTCTACTATGATAGGGTTCCCTAGTCTAGTTGTATACTATGATAGGGTGCCCTGGTCTAGTTCTCTATGATAGGGTGCACTAGTCTAGTTCTCTACTATGATAGGGTGCACTAGTCTAGTTCTCTACTATGATAGGGTGCACTAGTCTAGTTCTCTACTATGATAGGGTGCACTAGTCTAGTTCTCTATGATAGGGTGCCCTAGTCTAGTTCTCTACTATGATAGGGTGCACTAGTCTAGTTCTCTATGATAGGGTGCACTAGTCTAGTTCTCTACTATGATAGGGTTCCCTAGTCTAGTTGTATACTATGATAGGGTGCCCTGGTCTAGTTCTCTATGATTGGGTGCCCTAGTCTAGTTATCTACCATGATAGGGTACCCTGGTCTAGTTCTCTATGATAGGGTGCCCTGGTCTAGATCTCTACTATGATAGGGTGCTCTAGTCTAGTTCTCTACTATGATAGGGTGTCCTTGTCTAGTTCTCTACTATGATAGGGTGTCCTGGTCTAGTTCTCTACTATGATAGGGTGCCCTGGGCTAGTTCTCTACTATCATAAGGTGCACTAGTCTAATTCTCTACTATCATAAGGTGCCCTGGTCTAAACGCCAGGCACCGATCCATGGTCATTCTCCTCTCACTGTTTCTCACTTTAATTGCATCACAAGTAACAAGAAGAATGAAAAAGGTCACAGTTCATATATTTTCACCATTATTACACATGGAGCCGATAATACTCTGAAATTAATGTGTTTTAACCAACCAACCATGGCACAAGGACGCATTAAATGATACAGAAGAAGTCAGATTAAAGAAGAAGTAAACAATGGCTAGCCAGATTAAAGTAGAAGAAGAAGTAAACAATGACTAGCCAGATTAAAGTAGAAGAAGAAGTTTAACAATGACTAGCCAGATTAAAGAAGAAGAAAACAATGACTAGCCAGATTAAAGTAGAAGAAAACAATGACTAGCCAGATTAAAGTAGAAGAAGTTTAACAATGACTAGCCAGATTAAAGTAGAAGAAGAAGTTTAACAATGACTCGCCAGATTAAAGTAGAAGAAGAAGTTTAACAATGACTCGCCAGATTAAAGATGAAGAAGCCATGGTGCCACCTGGTGTATCTTTATTAGAATCTGTGATACTTACACATACAGGTAACTGCCAGAAGAACAGCTTCAATGCACCTCGACATGCATTCTACAGGTGTCTGGAACTCTACTGGAGGGATGTGACACCATTTTCCACAGTAAATGCCATCATTTGGTGTTTTGTTGACGGTGGTGGAAAACGCTGGTCTCAGGCGTCGCTCCAGAATCTCCCATTCGGTTGGGTTGAGATCTGGTGACGGAGACGGCCATGTCCATCATCAAACCATTCAGTGACCCCTCGTGCCTTTATGGATGGGGCCATTGTCATCCTATGGGGGCATAGCCATGGTGCCAAAATAATAGTCCTATATTTCTCTGTGTTAGTATCTCTGTAGTCTAACTTTTGTGTTAGTCAGTATCTCTGTAGTCTAACTTTTGTGTTAGTATCTCTGTAGTCTAACTTCTGTGTTAGTATCTCTGTAGTCTAACTTTGCTGTGATGCGATGTGAGATCAAAAATAGAAGAGAGTAATTAAACCATATTGAAGACTGGATATGTACAAATTGCAGACATAACTTGATTGACAGGTGTCACTGTAGATGGTGGCTAGAAGCTAGACTGAAGACGAATGGAAACTCATCAGCCAACCTTTCAAACTTCAAGTGTACAATACCTTTCATTAACGTTGCTTTAAAAAGGAGTTTTCTTTCTGAGTATAATGATCATCTAGTCAGGTTAAACTTTTGATCAAGACTTAAATCTGTTTGACTTTGTGGTTTTTGAATCGTATCAGAAATTAAATCATATTACTTGGCAATAGATGTTAAATAATTGACCCTTGTTTTTTTTAATGGCAGCCATTGTTATCAAGCAAAGAGGCCCCTATTATTGTTAACTTTATTATTTTTCATTATTTATTTTTTTACATTTGACAAAAAACATTAGGAAGTCTTCCTGCAAAATTAGTGTCACATAAACACCCACGGTAACCATCACCCATGGTAACCAACACCCATGGTAACCATCACCCATGGTAACCATCACCCACGGTAACCAACACCCATGGTAACCATTACCCACGGTAACCATCACCCATGGTAACCAACACCCATGGTAACCATTTGTATAAAATGCCGTTTCTTTTTCATTCTTTTTTTTTTTGCACAACGGAAAATACCTTGATAAATGACCAAATAGCAGTGCTGCTGTAACCGATAGCATCACTGCTATAACCGATAGCATCACTGCTATAACCGACAGCATCACTGCTGTAACCGATAGCATCACTGCTATAACCGATAGCATCACTACTATAACCGATAGCATCACTGCCGTAACCGATAGCATCACTGCTATAACCGATAGCATCACTGATGTAACCGACAGCGTCACTGCTATAACCGATAGCATCACTGCTATAACCGATAGCATCACTGCTGTAACCGATAGCATCACTGCTATAACCGATAGCATCACTGCAATAACCGATAGCATCACTGCTATAACCGATAGCATCACTGCTATAACCGATAGCATCACTGCTATAACCGATAACCTGCTGCAACCGATAGCATCACTGCTGTAACCGATAGCATCACTGCTATAACCGATAGCATCACTGCTATAACCGATAGCATCACTGCTATAACATCACTGATAACCGCATCACTGATAGCATCACTGCTGTAACCGATAGCATCACTGCTATAACGATAGCATCACTGCTATAGCATCACTGCTATAACCGCATCACTGCTATAACCGATAGCATCACTGCTATAACCGATAGCATCACTGCCGATATAACCATCACTGATAACCGCATCACTGCTATAACCGATAGCATCACTGCTATAACCGATAGCATCACTGCTATAACCGATAGCATCACTGCTATCAACCGATAGCATCACTGCTAACCGATAGCATCACTGCTATATCACTGCTAAACCGATAGCATCACTGCTATAACCGATAGCATCACTGCTATAACCGATAGCATCACTGCTGTAACCGATAACCGATAGCATCACTGCTATAACCGAACCGCTATAACCGCATCACTGCTATAACCGATAGCATCACTGCTATAACCGATAGCATCACTGCAATAACCGATAGCATCACTGCTATAACCGATAGCATCACTGCTATAACCGATAGCATCACTGCTATAACCGATAGCATCACTGCTATAACCGATAGCATCACTGCTATAACCGATAGCATCACTGCTGTAACCGATAGCATCACTGCTATAACCGATAGCATCACTGCTATAACCGATAGCATCACTGCTATAACCGATAGCATCACTGCTATAACCGATAGCATCACTGCACCGATGCATCACTGCAAACCGATAGCATCACTGCTATAACCGATAGCATCACTGCTAGCATCACTGCTATAACCGATAGCATCACTGCTATAACATCACTGCTATAACCGATAGCATCACTGCTATAACCGATAGCATCACTGCTGTAACCGATAGCATCACTGCTATAACCGATAGCATCACTGCCGTAACCGATAGCATCACTGCTGTAACCGATAGCATCACTGCTATAACCGATAGCATCACTGCTATAACCGATAGCATCACTGCTATAACCGATAGCATCACTGCTGTAACCGATAGCATCACTGCTATAACCGATAGCATCACTGCTATAACCGATAGCATCACTGCTGTAACCAATAGCATCACTGCTATAACCGATAGCATCACTGCTGCAACCGATAGCATCACTGCTATAACCGATAGCATCACAAGAGAGGTGAGACGTAGAGTCAGGAAAAGGAAATACTCGTTTGCCTGTTGCTATAAACACAACAACTGAGATATTGCAATCCTTGAGAATTTTTTACTCAAAATGACATCTCAAATCGAAATATTAGCACTTAGAATGACGCGTCCAATCGAATAAAAAATAGTTTAGCCTAGGTCCGATTCAAACAGCATGAATTAGAATGATCAGAAATGATCAGGGATGATCAAGCATGATCAGGAATTAGCTGGAATGATCAGAAATGATCAGGAATGATCAAGAATGATCAGGAATTAGCTGGAATGATCAGAAATGATCAGGAATGATCAAGAATGATCAGAAATGATCAGGAATGATCAAGAATGATCAGGAATTAGCTGGAATGATCAAAAATGATCAGGAATGATCAGGAATTAGCTGGAAAACACTGTCAAATAATAGACTGAATCTGCCTAACTTTTTTTGGGGGGGGAAATAGCTAAAAAGATTGCAACATTTTTCAATCTTTACTAATAATATATTAACGTTAATTTTCAGATGCTAGGGGCACATTTTAAGACAATCAAAAATTTTAATTAACCTGACAAATGAAGATTTCTTGCCAACTGTAACTCTGACCCGTACTTGTTTGGCACCACTTGAATACAGTCAGAATATTGAGTATTTCCCTGTGGACGAGAGTTGTGCTGTCTGTCAACGAGTCATCGTGGTGCAACACTGAGATATATATATATATATATATTAAGAACAGTGAGTTGAGAAGCCATGACACACATACAGTTACGTGCCATTGATATTTAATTAATATTGGCACCTGGCTAGAATAACCAGACAATTACAAGCAGAATACAACTGATCAAATCAACTCAATTCTCTCCCACTTTCAGCTATTCACCACCAGCACCCCCAACCAAAAGGTCATGAACCCTGTGTATTATGACTTATTTATACATTATTTCTTCAAAAATACAATGAAAAATACAATGAAAAAATGGCAATGAGCATGGAGCATGAAAATAATATTATATACCTTCTTGATATAAACAAACAAAATGCTGAAAAAAACAAAAAAATTATGATATTGAAACTTTTGACCTCACTACATTTTCAATGTGACATGTTTTCAACACTGAATTTTACTTTTTCATCTTTTAACAAAAAACTAACACAACGTATTATCTAAACACAAAATAACAACAGCCTACATGTAAAAATATAACTTTTACATACACAATTTCAAAATAATCGTCAGTTTGCATTTGTTGCATACAATTGACAAATGTCTGCATTTCCTTTGAAAGGCTGAATAGCAGTGAGTGGAGCATGTTGTAACTCCGGTCCCTTTTGTCCCATCAGGGATGCCATAGTCAGTCATTGTGATGTCACGGTCCCGCCAGAGAAGACCGGTCCCTTTTGTCCAGTCAGGGATGCCAGAGTCAGTCATTGTGATGTCACGGCCCGCCAGAGAAAACCGGTCCCTTTTGTCCAGTCAGGGACGCCATAGTCAGTCATTGTGATGTCACGGCACGGCAGAGAAAACCGGTCCCTTTTGTCCAGTCAGGGACGCCATAGTCAGTCATTGTGATGTCACGGCCCTGCTAGAGAAGAACGCGTATTGTCTCTTTAAAGTAACACTGAGATGCCTCTTCAAACCTTCTACCCATCTCTGAGAAAATGATTAATCACCACCAAAACAACCTCTCCTTTGAAAACTGGCACCTTCCTTATTTATATATTGTATATATTTTTACATTTATATATATTGATTTTTCAAATAGATTATTTTCCAGTTTCAGTGCCTTTGCGTTGATTGGATAATGCAAACCACATTTAAAAACAGCTGCTGTCCAATCTCCATAGGGCAGCAAGTTGTGGTTTAGTACTTTTTTCATCAACGGAGAAACCAGAACAGACAAAGAATAAGAGAAAGATTTAAAAAAGAGGAAGAAGGTTCTGTTTTACACATACAACCACACACTGGTACTGAAGACTACAGGGGCTCACGGACAAGCCGATATTGATAAAAAGCTGATAGCTATAATACAATGCTCAATAACAGACGTGTAGGTCACTATGGAAACAGGCTGAAACTTGGAATAATACAAGAAGGGGTCTGAAACTCGGGGTGCTGGGGCCGCCAGGGGGCTCAACTGACTAAAACAAGGTCTGTTCAGGGACACGTCATCTAATTACATATAAGCATACAGTACAATTAAATACAGTTTATCCCAAAAATACTTTTTTTTTCTTTTGACTGTTTTTCTTTTCTTTTTTTAATTCCCAGGTCGGAAAAAACCTGACTGCATAGACCTAATAACTAACAGTTCCCTAAGCTTGAATCCTAAAAAGTTCAGATAACGTCCGTTTCCTCCTCATCGCATTTGAATGATATGAACTCTGAAAGGCACATTGGTAGAAGTGAATGTTAAAATTGCATCTCTGGAGCCTTGCAGGGTCTGGGGATTGGGGCAGGAAGGGAGAACTGGGGAGGGTGACAGAGGGGGGTGTGAAGTGCTAGACCGGGGTTTATAAATCAGACAAATCATACAAGATGACGGACTGCTCGGCCTCTGGGATGTACATCCCCCCTCTGGCTGTGCCTTTCCGACGCAGTGTCATCGCCAACCAGGACGTGACATCACCAACCAGGAAGTGACATCACCAACCAGGAAGTGACATCATCACGGGGCGAGAGACTTTGTTCTGGATCTGTCTGTGTGACAGACACAGCAAGGAGACAATCTCTCCACCCTTTCTTTTCTCTCCGTCCTTCCTTCATCTGCCTAGTAACATGGGCTAACGAACAGTAACACTACCAACGGCCTGCCCTCCAATCACAAGGGTCCATTTGCTCATCTGCTCCGCCCACGCAAAGGAATGGCCAATGAAAACACATTTCAAATCTGAATCTGGACGTTTGCTAGTTTCGAGTGGCTATAAGTATAAGGGGCAGCATTTTTTTGTTGCCCCTATCCATTCTAGCATACATCCCAAAACAAAGTGTTATCTTAACATTAATCTGTTCTGTTTTAGATTAGAAGTACACTTTTTTGTTGTTGTCATTATTGCGTGTTTTTACAATATCTTGAAATTCTACATAATGTCTACTTTTCATATTCTATTAATACCCTCTCCCGTCTAGACTGACTGATTGAGTTTTCATATATATCTAGCTAACTTGAAATGTCAAGGAGGAGTTCAGGCACTACTGTAAGAGTTTCCACAGTGTGGAGAAGATTGCCATTCAGTTGATAGGGCTGTGTTCACTAACAGCTCAGTCTACAACATTGTTAAACACTGTTAGAAAACATAATGATATGTTTGAAATAGTCCCCCAACATCGAGTAGTTGCATCAATTATTATATATATATTTTTTCATTTTTTCAAAAGAATCTTTAAGATATATAATAACAGAAAGAAATAAGAACAAATGCATTGTACTGTAGTATCTGTAGTACTGTAGAATCTGTAGTACTGTAGTATCGTAGAATCTGTAGTACTGTAGTATTGTAGAATCTGTAGTACTGTAGAATCTGTAGTACTGTAGTATCTGTAGTACTGTAGAATCTGTAGTATCTGTAGCACTGTAGTATATGCATTATCTGTAGTACTGTAGTATCTGTAGTATATGTATTATCTGTAGTATTGTAGTACTGTAGTATCTGTAGTACTGTAGAATCTGTAGTACTGTAGTATCTGTAGTACTGTAGTATTGTAGAATCGGTAGTACTGTAGTATTGTAGAATCTGTAGTACTGTAGAATCTGTAGTACTGTAGTATCTGTAGTACTGTAGAATCTGTAGTACTGTAGTATATGCATTATCTGTAGTACTGTAGTATCGTAGTAATGTATTATCTGTAGTATTGTAGTACTGTAGTATCTGTAGTACTGTAGTATATGTAGTAATGTAGTATCTTTAGTACTGTAGTATATGTATTATCTGTAGTATTGTAGCACTGTAGTACTGTAGTATCTGTAGTACTGTAGAATCTGTAGTACTGTAGTATCTGTAGTACTGTAGTATTGTAGAATCTGTAGTACTGTAGTATTGTAGAATCTGTAGTACTGTAGAATCTGTAGTACTGTAGTATCTGTAGTACTGTAGAATCTGTAGTATCTGTAGCACTGTAGTATATGCATTATCTGTAGTACTGTAGTACTGTAGAATCTGTAATATATGTATTATCTGTAGTACTGTAGTATATGTAGTAATGTAGTATCTTTAGTACTGTAGTATATGTATTATCTGTAGTATTGTAGCACTGTAGTACTGTAGAATCTGTAGTATCTGTATTATCTATAGTACTGTTGTGTCTATAGTATCTGTAGTATCTATAGTACTGTAGTATCTATAGTACTGTAGTATATATAGTACTGTGGTATCTGTAGTACTGTAGTATCTGTAGTACTGTAGTTATTGTAGTATCTGTAGTACTGTAGTATCTGTAGCACTGTGGTTTCTGTAGTATTGTAGCATCTGTAGTACTGTAGTATCTGTAGTACTGTAGAATCTGTAATATTGTAGTTTCTGTAGTATTGTAATATCTGTAGTACTGTAGTACTGTAGTACTGTAGTATCTGTAGTTTCTGTAGTACTGTAGTATCTGTAGAACTGTAGTATCTGTAGTACTGTAGTATCTGTAGTACTGTAGTATCTGTAGAACTGTAGTATTGTAGTTTCTGTAGTATTGTAGTATCTGTTATGTTGTTCCATAGCCAATATACATTTGGGTTCATTTATTTCTACAGGAGACAAAAGACAGGTTGTCAGGGCAAGACGTTGGTCAGATCGATCGATCGTTGATTGACGTGATCGGTTGATTTGATTGGTTCAGGAAATAGGAGAATGTTGTCAAAGGAAGTGGTCACTCATCATCTTGATGAACTCCGGGAGCTTGGACCTATAGGAGGACAGAAGGGGTTAGAGACAGCTGTTACCTGGACAAACCAACAAAGATGACACGACAAGTCACGACACACGCACGCACACACACGCACGCACGCACGCACGCACGCACACACACACACACACACACACACACACACACATAAACAAATGAGAAGAAACAAAAAGGATTAGCGTCTGTACCTGTGTACCTGTGTACCACAGTCTGATTAGCTTCTGTACCTGTGTACCACAGTCTGATTAGCGTCTGTACCTGTGTACCTGTGTACCACTGTCTGATTAGCTTCTGTACCTGTGTACCACAGTCTGATTAGCGTCTGTACCTGTGTACCTGTGTACCACAGTCTGATTAGCTTCTGTACCTGTGTACCACAGTCTGATTAGCGTCTGTACCTGTGTACCACAGTCTGATTAGCGTCTGTACCTGTGTACCACAGTCTGATTAGCTTCTGTACCTGTGTACCACAGTCTGATTAGCGTCTGTACCTGTGTACCTGTGTACCACAGTCTGATTAGCGTCTGTACCTGTGTACCACAGTCTGATTAGCTTCTGTACCTGTGTACCTGTGTACCACAGTCTGATTAGCTTCTGTACCTGTGTACCTGTGTACCACAGTCTGATTAGCTTCTGTACCTGTGTACCTGTGTACCACTGTCTGATTAGCGTCTGTACCTGTGTACCACAGTCTGATTAGCTTCTGTACCTGTGTACCTGTGTACCACAGTCTGATTAGCTTCTGTACCTGTGTACCTGTGTACCACAGTCTGATTAGCGTCTGTACCTGTGTACCACAGTCTGATTAGCTTCTGTACCTGTGTACCTGTGTACCACAGTCTGATTAGCTTCTGTACCTGTGTACCTGTGTACCACAGTCTGATTAGCGTCTGTACCTGTGTACCACAGTCTGATTAGCTTCTGTACCTGTGTACCACAGTCTGATTAGCTTCTGTACCTGTGTACCTGTGTACCACTGTCTGATTAGCTTCTGTACCTGTGTACCTGTGTACCACTGTCTGATTAGCTTCTGTACCTGTGTACCTGTGTACCACTGTCTGATTAGCTTCTGTACCTGTGTACCTGTGTACCACTGTCTGATTAGCTTCTGTACCTGTGTACCTGTGTACCACTGTCTGATTAGCTTCTGTACCTGTGTACCTGTGTACCACTGTCTGATTAGCTTCTGTACCTGTGTACCTGTGTACCACTGTCTGATTAGCTTCTGTACCTGTGTACCTGTGTACCACTGTCTGATTAGCTTCTGTACCTGTGTACCTGTGTACCACTGTCTGATTAGCTTCTGTACCTGTGTACCTGTGTACCACTGTCTGATTAGCTTCTGTACCTGTGTACCACAGTCTGATTAGCTTCTGTACCTGTGTGCCACAGTCTGATTAGCTTCTGTACCTGTGTACCACTGTCTGATTAGCTTCTGTACCTGTGTGCCTGTGTACCACTGTCTGATTAGCTTCTGTACCTGTGTACTGGATTTCAGATGCTTCTCTTTCCACTCCTGAACCTTATGGAGAACATACCACCAACCGTTGGTTCTTCACTACAAGCCACCTGTCTCCACCTTCTCTTTCAAGGGTTTTTCTTTATTTTTACTATTTTCTACAATGAAGAAATAATAGTGAAGACATCAAAACTGTGAAATAACACATATGGAATCATGTAGTAACCAAAAAAAGTGTTAAACAAATCAAAATATATTTTAGATTTGAGATTCTTCAACGTAGCCACCCTTTGCATTCTCTCAACCAGCTTCATGAGCTTCACCTGTAATGCATTTCAATTAACAGGTGTGCCTTGTTCAAATCTGTGGAATTTCTTTCCTTCTTAATGCGTTTGAGCCAATCAGTTGTGTTGTGACAAGGTAGGGCTGGTGTACAGAAGATAGCCCTATTTGGTAAAATACCAAGTCCATATTATGGCAAGAACAGCTCAAATAAGCAAAGAGAAATGACAGTCCATCATTACTTTAAGACATGAAGGTCAGTCAACCATGAACATTTCAAGGACTTTGAAAGTTTCTTCAAGTGCAGTCTCAAAAACCATCAAGCGCTATGATGAAACTGGCTCTCATGAGGACCGCCACAGGAAAGGAAGACCCAGAGTTACCTCTGTTGCAGAGGATACGTTCATTAGAGTTACCAGCCTCAGAAATGGGCAATTAACTGCACCTCAGTTTGCACCTCACAGAGTTCAAGTAACAGACACATCACAAAATCAACTGTTCAGAGGAGACTATGCGAATCAGGTCTTCATGGTCGAATTGCTGCAAAGAAACAACTACTAAAGGACACCAATAAGAAGAAGAGACTTGCTTGGGCCAAGAAACATGAGCAATGGACAATAGACCAGAGGAAATCTGTCCTTTCGTCTGATGAGTCCAAATTTGAGAATGTTGGTTCTAACCGCCATGTCTTTGTGAGACGCAAAGTAGAAGTAGATGAAAGCATGTGTGGTTCCCACCGTGAAGCATGGAGGAGGAGGTGTGATGGTGTGGGGGTGCTTTGCTGGTGACACTGTCAGTGATTTATTTAGAATTCAAGGCACACTTAACCAGCATGGCTACCACAGCATTCTGCAGTGATACGCCATCTGGTTTGAGCTTAGTGGGACTTTCATTTGTTTTTCAACAGTACAATGACCCAACACACCTCCAGGCTGTTTAAGGGCTATTTGACCAAGAAGGAGAGTGATGGATCGCTGCATCAGATGACCTGGCCTCCACAATCACCCGACCTCAACCCGATTGAGATGGTTTGCGATGAGTTGGACCACATAGTAAAGGAAAAGCAGCCAACAAGTGCTGAGCATATGTGGGAACTCCTTCAAAGACTGTTGGAAAAGCATTCCAGGTGAAACTGGTTGAGAGAATGCCAAGCTGTCATCTTTTTATTTAACTAGGCAAGTCTGTTAAGAACAAATTCTTTTTGCCAATTGTGCACCGCCCTATGGGATTTCCGATCACAGCCGGTTGTGATACAGCCCGGAATTGAACCAGCGTTTGTAGTGATGCCTCTAGCACTGTGACCGCTGCGCCACTCGGGAGCCTGAAGGGTGGCTACTTTGAAGAATCTAAAATCTAAAATATATTTTGGTTTGTTTAACACTTTTTTGGTTACTACATGATTCCATATCTGTTATTTCATAGTTTTCTGCACCACTTTTGACTGGTACTGTATGTTATACTACTGTCAAACCTTGATTCAGTCTCATCGTTTCTGCACAACATTCAACTACAGACGGTGAAACAATCAACGCAATACATCACACACAATCAAAACCACAAGATGGTTTTCACTGAGTTTCTCTTGATGAAAACTAAAGCAAGTTAACTACACACACAGCGCAACACACAATAAGCACACACACTAAAAGCACACTTACTGCCAATCTGCTGTTCAAATGTACCCAGCGTTTTGTATCAATAGATTTGAGAGTTTGTAGAGTCAGCCAGCCCCATTGTTAATGTTAACCCATTGTTAACAGTGTGTGTGTGTGTGTGTGTGTGTGTGTGTGTGTGTGTGTGTGTGTGTGTGTGTGTGTGTGTGTGTGTGTGTGTCTGTCTGTCTGTCTCTGTGTGTGTGTGTGTGTGTGTGTCTGTGTGTCTGTCTCTGTGTGTGTGTGTGTGTGTGTGTGTGTGTGCTTGTTTAATTTCGATCCATTTGGACTCAAGATGTGCAGATGGAGAAATAGTCCTAAATAGTCCCCATTTGTACTGTAAATCTGCTATAAAGTGTATAATTTATATGGGATGCGAGCGCAGACAAAACAACAATGCTATCCAGTTACACAATGCAGAGCAAAGTCACTGTGGAAAGACTGACAATTAGAACAAATAGTTGTTCTCTGTTAAAAGTGGGTTTTATTGCATATTACTTGTCTGTTTTGTATTGATTCCTTAGCAAATGGAGCCAGAATGTTAAACATTATAAACACCAATTTAATTTTCTTAGTTTTTTTTTTTTAGGGGGGTTAATGGTATGTTATGGTACGTGTGTTTTCGCAGCAGATTAGTTTAAAGTGAATATCTTCTGACCATTTAGGGGGGTTTTACATTTGTCCCATTGGGTTGGAGGCGTCCCCCATGCCGTGGTGCGGCCCGGCCAGGGAGAGGGTCGCTCCGCACTCCGTCGAGCCTTTCTCCTCCTCACGTCTCTTCAGACACGCTGCCTTAGGGTTCAGGTTCCTCTCTAGAGACACGGACCCACACACACACACACACACACACACGCGAGCGCGCAAGGAAAACATAGACACAAGTTAAGTGTTTAAAGAACTGAAGCAGCACCCCCATGTGGATCTGAGAAGATAGTGCCCTGTGTGTGTCCTGTTAAATTATGGAGACAATCTTAAATTCCCACTCAAATCAGATTTACACTAATTAATGCGTCGACATCAATAGGAAGCTAAGTGAAAATTCAACTTGAAGGGGAAGTTAAGATTCAACCACAGCCAGGCCTAAAGAATAATGCACCCTGGTGTGTGTGTGCATGTGTGTGTGTCTGTATTGTCTCTGACCTCTGATTTGCTGCTCCAGGCTCAGTAGGTGTGTGTATGTGTATGTGTGTGTAGTAGAAGTAGTAACAGTACTAGTACTAGAAAATGATTTATAAAGTACTACTACCACTACTACTGCTACTACTACTACTACTACCACTATACTACTACTGCTGCTACTACTATACTACCACTATACTACTAATGCTGCTACTGCCACTACTACTACTACTACTACTACGACTACTATACTACTTCTATACTACTACTACTACTGCTGCTGCTACTACTATACTACTATACTACTGCTACTACTACTACTACTACTAATGCCACTACTAAATCTGTGTCTGTCTGTGTGTGTGTGTCTATACTGTCTACACGTGTGTGTGTCTATGTGTGTGTGTCTGTGTGTGTGTGTCTACACACACTGTGTGTGTGTGTCTACACTGTCTGATACTGAGCCACATACTGTGTGTGTCTGTCTGAGCTGTCAGGAGCAGCTGTGTGTGTGTGTCTAAGGGAAATCTGTGTCTGTCTGTGTGTGTGTGTGTGTGTCTATGTGTGTGTGTCTGTGTGTGTGTGTCTATGTGTGTGTGTCTGTGTGTGTGTGTCTGTCTGTGTCTGTGTGTGTGTGTGTCTGTGTGTGTGTGTCTGTGTGTGTGTGTCTGTCTGTGTGTGTGTGTGTCTGATGTGTGTGTCTGTCTGATGTGTGTGTGTCTGTCTGACGTGTGTGTGTCTGTCTGACGTGTGTGTGTCTATGTCTGACGTGTGTGTGTCTATGTGTGTGTGTCTGTCTGACGTGTGTGTCTGTCTGATGTCTGTCTGTCTGACGTGTGTGTGTCTGTCTGACGTGTGTGTGTCTGTCTGTCTGACGTGTGTGTGTCTGTCTGACGTGTGTGTGTCTGTCTGTCTGTGTGTGTGTGTCTGTCTGACGTGTGTGTGTGTCTGTCTGACGTGTGTGTGTCTGTCTGACGTGTGTGTGTCTGTCTGACGTGTCTGACGTGTGTGTCTGATGTGTCTGTCGTGTGTGTGTGTCTGTGTGTGTGTGTCTGTCTGACGTGTGTCTGTCTATGTGTGTGTGTCTGTCTGACGTGTGTGTGTCTGTCTGTGTGTGTGTCTGTCTGACGTGTGTCTGTCTATGTGTGTGTGTCTGTCTGACGTGTGTGTGTCTGTGTGTGTGTGTCTGTCTGACGTGTGTGTCTGACGTGTCTGACGTGTGTGTGTCTGACGTGTGTGTGTCTGTCTGACGTGTGTGTGTCTGTCTGTGTGTGTCTGTCTGACGTGTGTGTGTCTGTCTGACGTGTGTGTGTCTGTCTGACGTGTGTCTGTGTGTGTGTGTGTGTCTGACGTGTGTGTGTCTGTCTGAGTCTGACGTGTGTGTGTCTGTCTGTCGTGTGTGTGTCTATGTGTGTGTGTGTGTCTGTCTGTGTGTGTGTCTGTCTATGTGTGACTATATATGTATGCTGTACAGAATAGGTATATATATATGTGTGTCAGGTCCCTATAGGTATATATGTGTGTGTGTCAGGTCCCTATAGGTATATATGTGTGTGTGTCAGGTCCCTATAGGTATATATGTGTCTGTGTGTCAGGTCCCTATAGGTATATATATATGTGTGTCAGGTCCCTATAGGTATATATGTGTGTGTGTCAGGTCCCTATAGGTATATATGTGTGTGTGTCAGGTCCCTATAGGTATATATGTGTGTGTGTCAGGTCCCTATAGGTATATATATATGTGTGTCAGGTCCCTATAGGTATATATATATATGTGTCTGTCTGACGTGTATATATATATATATGTGTGTCAGGTCCCTATAGGTATATATGTGTGTGTGTCAGGTCCCTATAGGTATATATGTGTGTGTGTCAGGTCCCTATAGGTATATATATATGTGTGTCAGGTCCCTATAGGTATATATATATGTGTGTCAGGTCCCTATAGGTATATATATATATGTGTGTGTGTCAGGTCCCTATAGGTATATATATGTGTGTGTGTGTCAGGTCCCTATAGGTATATATGTGTGTGTCAGTATAGGTATATATGGTCCCTATAGGTATATATATATGTGTGTGTGTCAGGTCCCTATAGGTATATATATATATGTGTGTCAGGTCCCTATAGGTATATATGTGTGTGTGTCAGGTCCCTATAGGTATATATGTGTGTGTGTCAGGTCCCTATAGGTATATATGTGTGTGTGTCAGGTCCCTATAGGTATATATATATATGTGTGTGTCCCTATAGGTATATATATATATATGTGTGTCAGGTCCCTTGCCTCTGACTTGCTGCTCCAGACTCAGTATGACGGCCACGGCCTGATGCAGTATGAGCAGTTTGGTCTGTGGCTTGTCACTCTTCAGGTGCAGCTGCACCATGCGCCCCAGCTCCTTGAAAGCCTCGTTGATGTCTCGGACACGCAGACGTTCCCGGGCGTTGTTGGCCATCCTGCGTTCCTTCTCACGTTCGATCTTCTGCTCCGGAGACAAGTCCTCGTCGTCCGCGTTGCTGTGGGACCGATAGGGGACTGATCAGCACCAGCTAAACCAACACTTACCCCCAGTCTGCAGTCTGAATCTCCGTTTATAGGATTTGTGATGCCTATTCATTTACTTGTGCAACTGACTGCACTGTAGATACAGTTCATTCACAAATTATTGACCCTTTTTTCCACATTTTGTTACAGCCTGAATTGAAAATGTATTAAATTGAGAATATTTGTCACTGGTCTATCAAAGTGGAATTATGGTTTTTTCATTTTTATTTTGTACAAATCTATTAAAAATGAACAGTTGAAGTGTCTTGAGTCAATAAGTATTCAACTCCTTTGTTATGGCGAACCTTAATAAGTTCAGGAGTAAACATGTGCTGAACAAGTCACATAAGTTACATGGACTCAGTGTGCAATAATAGTGTTTAACATGATTTTTGAATGACCACCTCGTCTCTGTACCCCACACATACAATTATCTGTAAGGTCCCTCATCTCTGTACCCCACACATACAATTATCTGTAAGGTCCCTCAGTCGAGCAGTGAATTTCAAACACAGATTCAACCACAAAGACCAGGGAGGTTTTCCAATACCTCGCAAAGAAGGGCACCTATTGGTAGTTGGATAAAACATTTTAAAAGCAGAAATTGAATATCCCTTTGAGCATGGTGAAGTTATTAATGATGGATGGTGTATCAATACACCCAGTCACTACAGAGATACAGGTGTCCTTCCTAACTCAGTTGCCGGAGAGGAAGGAAACCGCTCTGTGATTTCACCATGATACCGATGGTGACTTTAAAACAGTTATGCAGAGTTTAACGGCTGTGAAAGGAAGAAACTGAGGATGGATCAACAACATTGTAGTTACTCTACAATACTAACCTAATTGACTGAGTGAAAAGAAGGAAGCCTGTACAGAATACACATTTTCCAAAACATGCATCCTGTTTGCAACAAGGCACTAAAGTAAAACTGCAAATGATGAGGCAAAACAATTCACTTGTTGTCCTGAATACAAAGTGTTATGTTTGGGGAAAATACAATACAACACATCACTGAGTACCACTCTTCAAATTATCGAGCATAGTGGTGGCTGCATCATGTTATGGGTATGCTTGTCATCGTTAAGGACTAGGGAGTTTTTCAGGATAAAAAAGAAAAGGAATGCACAGGAAAAATCCCAGAGGAAAATCTGGTTCAATCTGCTTTCCACCAGACACTGGGAGATGAATTCGCCTTTCAGCAGGACAATAACCTAAAACGCAAGGACAAATATACACTGGGAGATGAATTCACCTTTCAGCAGGACAATAACCTAAAACACAAGGACAAACATACACTGGGGTTGCTCACCAAGAAGACAGTTAATGTTACTAAATGTTACAACTCTGACTTAAATCTACTTGAAAATCTATGGTAAACACCTGAAAATTGTTTTCTAGCAATGATCAACAACCAATTTGACAGAGCTTGAAGAATTTTTGAAAATAATAACGGGCAAATGTTGCACAATCCAGTTGTGGGATTGAGACTTACCCAGAAAGACTCACAGCTGTAATCACTGTCAAAGGTCAAGTATTGACTCAGGGGTCTGAATACTTATTGTAAATGAAATATTTCTCTGTTTCATATTCTGTTAAATGTGGAAAACAACAACAGTTCTAAAAACATGTTTTCATCTTTGTCAAGATGGAGTATTATTTATTATTATTGTTGTTATTATATTATTATTATTATTATTATATAGTATTATCTGTAGATGGGTGAGAAAATACAAATCTTTAAATCGTTTAAAAATCAGGCTGTTATACAACAAAATGTAGAATAAAGTTTTTTTTCTTTTTCAACTGAATAATTTCTCAAGCCATATAGAGTAGATGGTGTTGGAAACTGAAACAATTCATTTGCATCTATTTTCAATTATTCAATCGTTAAAATGTTCAATTGCTTAATTAATGCATCTATTTTCAATTGTTTAATAAATATATTTAATAATAATATATATATAATATAATATAATATAATATATATATAATATATAATAATATAATATTTAAATCGTTCAATTAATATATTTTAAATTGTTTAATGCATATATTTTCATGCCTTCAATGCATATAGACAGAGGGTGGGAGGGAGGGAGGGTAGGAGGGAGGGAGGGTAGGAGGGAGGGAGGGTAGGAGACATCTTTTTTCAATCGTTTCATCACGATAATCTGGGGTCCGAATTAGTCTGATTGGTTCATTCCAGGTGGAAGGTCTATAAACGTTGTGATGTCACAGAGTTTATCCTGGGATGGGCTGGATTCCCCAAGTGCATTTTGGGAATGAGGTTGTGGGGATTCTACTCTGGTGTGTGAGAAAACAGCTAAAACACGGCTCAAGGCCATGGACGGGACTGGGCCGCCTGGCTTCAGATACACTCGAAGGACTACATTTGGAGCAATCGATGTGTTAGTGAACCAGTGGAGGCTGTAGAGGGGAGGACTGCTCGTTAATAATGTCTGGAACGTGTGTTTGATGTATTCAATCACATTCCACGGATTCCACTCCAGCCTTTACCGCGAGCCCGTCCTCCCCCATTAAAGTGCCACCAACCTGCACAGTGTACATATACTGTGTGTGTGTGTGTGTGTGTGTGTGTGTGTACTGTATAGTATATGCGGGTTTATGTGATTGTTGAGAAACTGCCATAGCAGCTGTAATTGTAATTGGCTTTAAATGACTGTCATAATATGTATGTAGTCTATTGACTAGACAGGCCATAGCATGTCACAGTTAGCTATGTAAGTGAGGATATTTGAGTGTGTTTCACTTAGTAGATTATTCCTCTCTTTTTTGTTGTTGTTTTTCGTTTGGTTTGTTTAGCTGTTCCCCAAATCACACTGTTCACTTCATCAAAATCCATTGTTAGAGGAATTGAAATGAAGTGAACATTGCCGACACGGTTACCTAGATCTTGACCTATCAATAGACTTGAGGTCCTTGTTGTCGGACTCCTCCTTCTTGGTCTCCATAGATCGGGCATCCTGTAGGTTCTCATCCCCCTCATCCTCCGACTTGATCTCTGACGAGATGGACGAGGCGCTCTGGCCCTGGAGACCACTGGAGAGAGCTGGGGAGGGAGGAGAGGAGAGAGGGGAGAGGGGCGGAGAAGGGGGAGGGAGGAGAGGGGGGAAGGAAGGAGGAGAGGGGAGGAGAGGGGAGGGGGAGGAGAAGGGGTAGGGAGGAGAGATGGGGGTGAGGAAAGAGGAGAGGCGAGGGGAGGAGAAGGGGAGGGAGGAGAGGGGAGGAGAAGGGGAGGGGCAGAGAGGGGAGGAGAAGGGGCAGGGAGGAGAGATGGGGGTGAGGAAAGAGGAGAGGAGAGGGGAGGAGAAGGGGGAGGGAGGAGAGGGGAGGAGAAGGGGGAGGGAGGAGAGATGGGGGTGAGGAAAGAAGAGAGAGAGAATATATATATTAAAGCCACAGACCATTTCCCAGCTAAACAATAGCCCTGCCATTCGGTTCGTTCTTTTGTACATTTGAGACGTTAGGTTTATTCTAGTGGTGGCAGACAGACAGACAGACAGACAGACAGACAGACAGACAGACAGACAGACAGACAGACAGACAGACAGACAGACAGACAGACAGACAGACAGACAGAGAGTTTATACTCGTGGCGTCAGACAGACAGACAGACAGACAGACAGACAGACAGACAGAGAGTTTATACTCGTGGCGTCAGACAGACAGACAGACAGACAGACAGACAGACAGACAGACAGACAGACAGACAGACAGACAGACAGACAGACAGACAGACAGACAGAGAGTTTATACTCGACAGACAGACAGACAGACAGACAGACAGACAGACAGACAGACAGACAGACAGACAGACAGACAGACAGACAGACAGACAGACAGACAGAGAGACAGACAGACAGACAGACAGACAGACAGACACTACTTTTATCTTTCCCTTCATCAGAGAGGAAATATGAGTGGAAATTAAAAACAATGTGTGTGTGTGTGTGTGTGTGTGCAACATGTGTGTGTGTGTCTGTGTGTGTCTGTGTGTGTGTGTGTGTGTGTGTGTCTGTGTGTGTGTGTGTGTCTGTGTGTGTGTGTGTGTGTGTGTGTGTGTGTGTGTGTGTGTGTGTCTGTGTGTGTGTGTGTGTGTGTGTGTGTGTGTGTGTGTGTCTGTGTGTGTGTGTGTCTGTGTGTGTGTGTGTGTGTCTGTGTCTGTGTGTGTGTGTGTGTGTCTGTGTGTCTGTGCGTGTGTGTGTGTCTGTGTGTGTGTGTGTGTGTGTG